>NC_089495.1:86051394-86354424 GCF_036850765.1 Saccopteryx bilineata | reverse complement strand
TATGATGTCTGTGGTGATCTCTCCTCTTTCATTTTGGATTTTATTTATTTGAGTCCTGTGTCTTTTTTCCTTGGTGAGTCTTGCCAAGGGTTTGTCAATTTTGTTGATCTTTTCAAAGAACCAGCTCCTTGTTTTATTGATTTTTTCTATAGTTTTTCTGTTCTCTATTTCATTTATTTCTGCTCTGATTTTTATTATCTCCTTTCTTCGGCTGGTTTTGGGTTGTCTTTGTTCTTCTTTTTCTAGTTCCTTAAGGTGTGAAGTTAAGTGGTTTACTTCGGCTCTCTCTTGTTTGTTCATATAGGCCTGAAGTGATATGAACTTTCCTCTTATTACTGCTTTTGCTGCATCCCAGATATTCTGATATGTCGTATTTTCATTTTCATTTGTCTGTATATATCTTTTGATCTCTGCGCTTATTTCTTCTTTGACCCATTCATTTTTTAGAAGTATGTTGTTTAGTTTCCACATTTTTGTGGGTTTTTCCCCCTCTTTTTTGCAGTTGAATTCTAGTTTCAAGGCTTTATGATCAGAAAATATGCTTGGTACAATTTCAATTTTTCTAAATTTGCTGATATTGTCTTTGTGGCCCAACATATGGTCAATTCTTGAGAATGTTCCATGTACACTAGAGAAAAATGTATACTCTGTCGCTTTGGGATGAAGTGTCCTGTAGATGTCTATCATATCCAGGTGTTCTAGTATTTCGTTTAAGGCCACTATATCTTTATTGATTCTCTGTTTGGATGACCGATCTAGAGCCGTCAGCGGTGTATTGAGGTCTCCAAGTATGATTGTATTTTTGTTAGTTTTTGTTTTAAGGTCAATAAGTAGCTGTCTTATATATTTTGGTGCTCCTTGGTTTGGTGCATATATATTAAGGATTGTTATGTCTTCTTGATTCAACTTCCCCTTAATCATTATGAAATGACCATTTTTGTCTCTGAGTACTTTTTCTGTCTTGTAGTCAGCATTATTAGATATGAGTATTGCTACACCTGCTTTTTTTTGGGTGTTGTTTGCTTGGAGTATTGTTTTCCAGCCTTTCACTTTGAATTTGTTTTTATCCTTGTTGCTTAGATGTGTTTCTTGTAGGCAGCATATAGTTGGATTTTCTTTTTTAATCCATTCTGCTACTCTGTGTCTTTTTATTGGTAAGTTTAATCCATTTACATTTAGTGTATTTATTGACACTTGTGGGTTCCCTACTGCCATTTTATAAATTGCTTTCTGTTAGTTTTGTATCTAGTTTGATTCTTCTCTTTTGTTTTTCTATCATTTGTTTTTGTTTGTTTGTGTTCCATACTTCTTTCCTCTGTTGCTACCTTTTTTAAGTCAAGTGTTTTTGTGGTGGTTTTTTTAAGGGTGGTTACCATTAAGTAATGAAAAGGGTACCTACCATATTCATTGTAGTACCCTATCTTATAAGTATTTCTGCACTTCATCGTCCTTTGCTACTGTTAATCTCCATCCTCTCCCCCCTTTTTTTCCTTTGTTGTCACAGTTTAAGTTTGGTTTTATTGTGTTCTTGGTGGAGCTGTTACTTGTGGTGTTGTTTTCTTTTGTTCTTTGAATCTGGTTGGAAAACCCCCCTTAGTATTTCCTGGAGTGGGGGCTTTCTGTTGATAAATTCTCTCATCTTTTCTGTATTTGTGAATGTTTTTATATCTCCTTCATACTTGAAGGATAGCTTTGATGGGTATAGTATTCTTGGCTGAAAGTTCCTCTCTTTCAGGGCTTTAAATATTGGGGTCCACTCTCTTCTAGCTTGTAGAGTTTCTGCTGAGAAATCTGATGATAATCTAATAGGCCTTCCTTTATATGTTGTACTCTTCTTTTCCCTGGCTGCCTTGAGAATTTTTTCTTTGTCATTGGTTTGTGTCATCTTTATTATGATGTGCCTTGGAGTGGGTTTGTTGGGGTTAAGAAAACTTGGTGTTCTGTTTGCTTCTTGAATTTGAGGCTTTAGTTCCTTCCACAGGCTTGGGAAGTTCTCGTCTATTATTTGTTTGAGTATATTCTCCATTCCATTTTCTTTCTCTTCTCCCTCTGATATACCTATTATTCTTATGTTATTCTTCCTGATGGAGTCAGACAATTCCTGTAGGGCTTTCTCATTTTTTATTATTTTTGAGTCTCTTTCTTCTTCTCTCTGTTGTGCCTCAAGTTGTTTGTCTTCTATTTCACTAATCCTATCTTCAATCTGGGCTGTTCTGTTAGCTAAGCTTGTTACCTCGTTTTTCAGCTCGTGAATTGAGTTTTTCATTTCTGTTTGATTTGTTTTTATAGTTTCAATTTCCTTGGTAATATATTCTTTGTGTTCATTGAGTTGTTTTCTGATCTCCCTATATTGCCTTTCTGTGTTTTCTTGTATATCTCTGAGTATTTTTAAGATTTCTATTTTAAATTCTCTGTCATTTAGCTCCAAGGCTTCCAATATGTTAAGTCTTTTCTCCATAGAGTTTTCCACATCTATTTGTGTTACCTCTCTTTCTTTTGTATCCATAATATTCGATTTCCTCTTTCTTATCGGCATCTGAGGGTGGTCTTATTGATAGCACTAATTAGAATTAAGAAAAAGTAAAAAGAAAAAAAAAAAGGGTAAAACACCCCACAAAAAAAACAGTAATAATTTATTATTTCCCCCTTTTTTTCTCTCTTCTCTTTCCCTCCTCTCCCCTCCTCAGGGAAATATCGTGCCTATAATGGAGGGCCTGATTTGGGGTGAAGAGTTCAAGGGGCAAAAAAAAGGGAGTAGGGACCTACTAAATGCAAAAAAAAAAAAAAAAGGAAGAAAATCTTAGACAAGCATAAGATGATTTGCTTGTAAGTGATGGTCAACTAAGAGATATAATGAGAGAGATAAGAGGTAATCAGAAAAAAGGACCAAAAAAGAATAATAAAGAAGAAAAAATAAAAATAATAAGTAAAAATCTGTTGTATTAAGTGGAGCGAAGACTAAATACAATGGAGACCTTGGGTTGGGAGGACCCAAAATGCCACAAAAATAAACAAACAAGAGAAAAAAACATAAAAACAAAAGCAAAAAAGAGAAATAAAGCCAAAAAAAAGCCTTGAGTCCCAAATTAACTAATTTGTACGTGATTGAGGATTATATGGGAGGAAAGTAAAATGAGAAAAGAAAAAACGAATAGAAAGGAAAAAATAAGAAAAAGAGAAAAACGAAGGAAGAAATAAAATAGGAGGAGAAAAAAAATAAAGCAAGACAAAAAAAAAAAAAAACAAAAGAGGAGAGAGTGAGAGTTAAGTGTTTTGGAGTATAACCTTAAAGGAGGGTGAGGATGAAGAAGAAAAATAAAATGCAACACTCATGGGTAGTGTAGTTCAAGAAAGGGGAAGCATAAGATGGGCAGAGAATAGAAGGACCGAGGTGGAGGAAATAAAGGCAAAAAGATAGAAGAAACAAACAACAACAACAAAAAATTAGTGGATCAAGTTGTAAAGTCTGCCGGTTTTTCTTGATTTTGAGAGGTTAACTTCTTCCTTTTTCTTTTCTCTCTCTCTTCCTAGTCAGTGACTCTGTACCCCAGGCTCTGCCCCTGTGTCACTCTTAGGTAGGGATTTGCAGTTGATGGGATTCTATGGCAATGTCATATAATTGGCTTTAGTCTTGCTGGAAGTAAAGGCTTGTTGGCGTTTGCAGGGTCCAACGATGAGAGAGTTTGCTTTCCTGGATTCTCTCTCCTAGTCCCCCCTTTCTGAATTAGCAGCCTGGTGATCCAGCTATAAGGCTGCAACTGCTTCTGCCTGGGGAGTAAGAGGCTCAAAGAGCTGGGAAATCCCCACTCTATCCCCACTCAGTGCAAGGCTTTGGGAAAGGCTCTGAGAGTCAGGGCCTCCAGTGTAATCAGGCGGGGGTGGGAGTCAATTGTTGTCAAGGTGACTGTTCAGCACCTATCATTTAGTTGGACCTCTCAACCCAGGCTTTCCACACTTTGTAGCCTGTTTTTGCAGGGAAGAAGAGGCACTAGTCTCTGCTTACGACTAGTGTAGTATAGACCTTATTATCTGCCACGTCCTTCTTGTTAGCGTTTATCCCTGAATATGGAGGCTCTATCAATCAGAAGTTGCCCCCGCCCCTTTAGCGAGAGGCACTAAAAAATATCACGCCTCTTGTCTTGGATCGCTGAACTGAGAGAGATCTTATCAATTAGAACCGAGGGTGCGCAGATTTCATGGGTTAAGCTAATTTCAGTGATTGGGTCGCAGCTGTGCTTCCGAAGGTATTTTAGGCTGCCTGCGCGTGCCCCTCCCCCAAAGCTTGATTGTTAGCTTGAATGGCTGGGTGAGGTGCCCCGCCCACGGAGAGAATCTCCCAAGCCTCTCCCGCTCTCCCCGCCGCTGGCGGCTGGACCGCACCAGGCGCAGGATAATGGAGCCCCCTGGGTGTGCGGGCCAGCAGGGTGCCCTGGGCGTGTGGAATGCCCAAGGCACGCGCGCGAATGGGGTGCTCCGGGCACCGGTGGCCGGCGACCCCCACTCGCAGTGTGTGGGCCGCTGTGAACGTCAGCGTTGCTCAACCGGACCGGGCGCGCGCGCGGCGGCTCGCGGGGGCTTGCAGCGGCTTGCGGTGGCGGCTCGCATCGGCCGCTCGCAGCGGCTCGGGGTTCCCAAGTATATGGGCTGACTCACCGCAGGCGCACTCCCTCGCGGCTTGAATGAGCGTCGCTGCGGTAGCTTCCTCCACACCCTCGTCTCTCAGATTCAAGTGATAACAGTCCTTTTGCTTTCAGTTTGTGTGGAACTCCGGAATGCTCCGAGGATAAATTTTTCTGTTTCTAGTTGATAAATTTGTTGTGATTTAGGGGAGAGATGTCGGACGCACTTCTCACGGCGCCATTTCCGTGACGTCACTCCTAAAATAGTTATTTCTTTTTTTTTTTTTTTTTTTTTTTTTTTTTTTTTTAGTTATTTCTTAATGCTATTAAATTTCAGGTAATTGGTTCCACAATAATATTCTATTTCACACTTGAATTTTAATAGAAAACATTTCTGCTAGACAGTTATTTTTTACCCATAACAAGACGACAAAAATCTAACTATGAAACTTTAAAAAATATATAAAGACACATTCTTTTTTGTTCTGTTTTTCATTAAGAGTTGTGTTGCATTTCTTTGTTTCAAAGATGCACAAGAAAACTTCAGAGCAAGTGAGAATGAGATGATCTGTTCATGTCATATTATGCATAGTAACCTCAGCAGCATAGCAGTATAGGAGATATTTTCAGGATATCTTGTTACCAACAACCTAATTTCAGATTATTTATAAGACTACTAATGAGTTAATTACTATAAGTTAATTAGTCTAAGTCTGCTCAAACTTTAATGTTATTGGTACTGCTGGGTCCATAGAAACTTTTATAAATAATGGTAAGATTCTTGATAGAATTTGGAAGTAGATGCTCTTTCTCTTTGTTACTTGATTATCCCTTTTATGTGATCTCTCTAGTTTACATAAAATTCAACTTTGTTTCTCCAGGTAGCAATGACTTTCTCCTATTTCTTAGACATTCAACATTTAACACTGCTTCTACCTCAATCTGTATATTTTTAACTCTTATTTATTGAGAGATCTTATCATCCTAATTGCTTAAAAAGAAAGAAAGAAATACTACATACTTATGACTTCCCTTTCATTGACTCAATCCTTTATTACTGAGTATGACCTACAATAAAATTTATAAATCAAATAGGGAGAATCAAACAAAATCAAGAGAGTGACCAAAATAAATATAAAAAAATGAACATTGGATAAATGAAGGAATAAAAGAACAATATAATATTTATAAATAATAAATAAAAATTTTGAAAAAATATACTACCCCTGTAACACACATACATACAAACACACACACACTACATTCATATACCCATTAATCACATACATACAAACTGAATGCTATGAAACAACGTACCATAAGAGAACAACAAAGCATTACTTATAATTCAAACTTTGGTTTACAAGATATAGGATATAAATTATAGGGCTAGAAAATTATGCTGAAGCAATAGTCACCCAAGCAAAGGAGAATGTGGTGAACAAGGGAAGGAGAGAGTAAGGGAGAGAGAAATTAGGAAGGGAAAAAGATTGAGAGGAAGAAGGAGCAATGATTTAGGAAAACTCTCATTTTCTTATAAAGTTAAGTTGTATCTACAATAATCATTTACTCAAGAGGAAAGAAATCATATGTCCACAGAAGAACATGTGCATAAATATTCAGAGAAGCTTAATATGCAATCATCAAAGCTGGAAACAACTCAAATATCCACTTGCAGCAATATGTATAAACAATTTGTAGAACATCTAACCACTGGGTTGATATTTACAAAAAAGAATGAATTCTGATAAACAAAACAACATGAATAAAACTGAAAATAATTATGCTTAGGAAAGAAGCCAGATAAAAGAACAGATACAATGTAGTATCAACTATAAAAAAATATATATAGAAAATGTAAACTATAGTGAAAGGAAGCAGAACTTTTGTGGTTGAAAATGTTTTGATTATTGTGAAGTTTCACTGACACACACACACACACATACACATACAAACAGATTTTTTTAGCAATTGTAAAATTTATTATGTGCATTGTATTATGTCAATTTTACTTCAACAGATACTAAAATTAATGTCATAAAGTTCAATTTTAATAACACTTTCAGGAAAAAAGAACTTAGTAAAAGTAAAAGAGGCAATTTTGAAAAGTAGATGACATTCGTGCTCGCTTTGACAACACATACACTAAAAGTACATGACATTCTAGCGTTAAAATTAAACACAAGTATTCAGCAGGAATAGCCAGCCCCCTGAATGTCAGTCAACCTGTTTATATTTGAAAAGCCCACAAAAAAGCCTATTCTCTTATAAGAATATACCTATAATCTTAAAGTATTTGAAGAAGAATATATGCAATCACCAGAAAATAAAAATCAAATTTGTCTACCAGTTTTCTATTATAATATGGAAAATGCCTTTAATTTTCAAAGAGAAAATAATTTGGAACTTAATTCAGTGCTAACCAAAACAAGAATCAATTGTGAAGGCAAATAAGTAAGATAAAGACTGCCAGAAAATGAAGACATATGATCCATATAGCAATAAAAAACTGACCTACAACTGAAGTGCAATGAAATGAATTTCAGGGATTTAGCTAAAATGAAATCCTAGAAAGCAGCTGAAGCAGAGTGAAGTGGGAAGGTAATGTTCCCTGGAAATTATAGTATTGGAAGGATAATATGGATAATATAAAGACATTTGTTTATTGTGTGAACAAAAAGAAAAAGAATATTAATATCAAGTGAGTAATATCAAGTATTAGTAATGGCAAGTAATATCAAGTAATATCAAAAAAGTTGTGACTCATTTATAAAGCAAAATTTAAGATGATTATGGATAATTAATGGAAAATTCAAAAATTATTTATTTTAAATTAACATTTCAGTATTTTTTCTTAAACTATGCAGGAATGAAAGAAATGAATCCATGAAAAAGACAATGTAGGGATTGCGAAGATGGCAGCGGAGTAGGCGGATGCACAGATGACCAGCTCTCAACACCAAACTGGAATACAAATCAATTTAGAAAAAACCAGCATGAAAAACCAACACTGAACTGCAAGAACAGCTCTCAAAAACCAAGGAGCAAAGAGGAAGCCACAATAATCCTGGTAAGGAGTGCCTGAATCTCCTCTGCTTACAGGAAGGGAAGGAGGGGGGTGAGGCTGAGAGCCCAGAGAGGATTTCACAGAGGAAAAAGAGCAGAAACTACTGCTCACAGCCACTTACCTGGCGACCAGGGAGCAAGGTGGGTTGAAAAGACCAGCTTATCTCCCAAGTGGAAAAGACAGGGAGAGGGACAGACTGTGAGGGGCTAAGGTATGCAAGAAACGAAATAAAAAAGCTGACTCATTCGTGCTGGAGGCGGCCCTAGCTGGGGGAGGGACTGAACCTTTCACAAAACAGAGCTGAAGTGCTTCTGGATCAGAGATCTCCGGACATCTATCCAGCTCCAATCAGCACAACAAGACACAGCTGAAAACAAGAAGTGGGGAGGAGGGGCAGTAACTCAGGTCTCCATGGAGATCTGAGATACACCTCCCCCTACTGAAGCTGAGAAAAAACCCTGCCCCCAGTGAGATTAGTTGGAGGAAGAGACCTTCAGCGTCTCAGGTTACACCCACAGCATTCCTGGATACAGTTTCAAGGAAGCCCCCTGCTGAGATCAGTTAACAAGACTATCACCTGTTAAGAAAACAAACAAATCAAGACTTCAAAGCTGCCCAAATCCGAAAGTGGATTACAAATAATAGCTGATACCAACCCACGAAGAACTAAAAATAACACAACTGAAAACTGGAGGCAGACAACACCAAGCCTAGACTCAATCAACTCTACAAATAAAAATAAAAAAAAGAAGAAGAAGATGAGAAGACAAAGGAGTGCAATCCAAATGAAACCACAAGAGACACCTTCGAGAGATGAACTGAGTGATATGGAAATAATCAAACTTCCAGATGCGGAGTTCAAAATAATGATTGTAAGGATGCTTAGGGATCTTAGAACAACAATGGAGGGGCAGTTTGAAAACCTAAATAAAGAAATAGCAAATATAAAAAAGAATCAGTTAGAGACGACAAATACAATATCAGAAATAAAGACCACAATGGAAGGAATTAAAAACAGGATAGATAGAGCAGAGGATCGAATCAGCGAGTTAGAAGACAACTGGAATGAAGGCATGAAAGCAGAGAAGAAAAGAGAAAAAAGACTCAAAAAGTCAGAGGAAACTCTTAGAGAACTCTGTGACAACATGAAGAGAAATAACATCCGCATCATAGGGGTTCCTGAAGAAGAAGAAAAAGAACAAGGGATAGAGACTTTGTTCAATCATATCATAGCTGAAAACTTCCCTAAATTAATGCAAGAGAAACTCTCACAAATCCAAGAAGCACAGAGGACTCCATTAAAGAGAAACCCAAAGGAACCTACACCAAGACACATCATAATTAAAATACCAAAGCTAAGCGATAAAGAGAAAATATTAAAAGCTGCAAGAGAAAAAAAAGTTATCACCTACAAAGGAGCCCCCAATAAGGATGACATCTGACTTCTCAACAGAAACACTTGAGGCCAGAAGGGAATGGTAAGAAATATTCAAAGTAATGCAGAACAAGAACCTACAACCAAGACTACTTTATCCAGCAAGGCTATCGTTTAAAATTGAAGGAGAAATAAAAAGCTTCCCAGACAAAAAACAACTCAAGAATTCATTACAACCAAACCAATGCTGCAGGAAATATTAAGGGGCCTGGTGTAAACAGATAAAGTGGGAAAAGAATACAGAAAAAAAAAAAAAGGAATACACCTTTAAAGAAGAAAATGGCAATAAACAACTACATATCAATAATAACCTTAAATGTAAATGGATTAAATTATCCAATCAAAAGACATAGGGTAGCTGCGTGGATAAGAAAACAGGACCCATACATATGTTGTCTACAAGAGACACACCTTAGAACAAAAGACACACACAGATTGAAGGTAAAAGGATGGAAAAAAACGTTACATGCAAACGGAAATGAAAAAAAAGCTGGGGTAGCAATACTTATATCAGACAAATTGGACTTTAAAACAAAGGATATAGTAAGAGATAAAGAAGGCCACTACATAATGATAAAGGGAGTAATCCAACAGGAAGATATAACTATTATAAATATCTATGCACCTAATATAGGAGCACCCAAATATATAAAACAGACTTTGATGGATTTAAAGGGCGAGATCAACAGCAATACTGTAATAGTAGGGGATTTCAATACCTCACTAACATCACTAGATAGATCCTCAAGAAAGAAAATTAACAAAGAAACAGCAGACTTATTGGAAACACTAAATCAACTCGATTTAATAGATATCTTCAGAACCTTTCACCCTAAAGCAGCAGAATATACATTCTTTTCAAGTGCTCATGGTACATTCTCTAGGATAGACCACATGTTAGGGCACAAAAGTGCTCTCAACAAATTTAAGAAGACTGAAATCATATCAAGCACTTTCTCTGATCACAACGGCATGAAACTAGAAATGAATCACAGCAGAAAAGTTCAAAAATTCTCAAACACATGGAAACTAAATAGCAGGGTGTTAAATAATGAATGGATTAAGAATGAGATCAAAGAAGAAATAAAGAAATTCCTAGAAACGAATGACAATGAGCATACAACAACTCAAAATTTATGGGACACAGCAAAAGCAGTGCTGAGAGGGAAGTTCATAGCACTACAGGCACACTTTCAGAAGCTAGAAAAAGCTCAAATAAACAACTTAACCCTGCATCTAAAAGAATTAGAAAAAGAACAGCAAGTAAAGCCCAAATGTAGTAGAAGGAAGGAAATAATAAAGATCAGAGCAGAAATAAATGACATAGAGGCTAAAGAAACAATACAGAGGATCAATGAAACTAGGAGCTGGTTCTTTGAAAAGGTAAACAAGATTGATGAACCTTTAAGTAGACTCACCAAGAAAAAGAGAGAGAGGACTCAAATAAATAAAATTAGAAATGAGAGAGGAGAAATAACAACTGACACAACAGAAATACAAAATATTGTAAGAAAATACTATGAAGAACTGTATGCCAAAAAACTAGACAACCTAGATGAAATGGACAAATTCCTTGAAACGTACAATCTTCCAAAAATCAATCTGGAAGAATCAGAAAACTTAAACAGACCGATTACACCAAAGGAGATTGAAACAGTTATCAAAAAACTCCCAACAAAGAAAAGTCCGGGGCCCGATGGCTTCACAACGGAATTCTACCAAATATTCAAAGAAGAACTAACTCCTATCTTTCTCAAACTATTTCAAAAAATTCAAGAGAAAGGAAGACTTCCAAACTCCTTTTATGAGGCGAGCATAATTCTGATTCCAAAACCAGGCAAAGACCACACAAAGAAAGAAAATTATAGGCCAATATCTCTGATGAATATAGATGCTAAAATCCTCAACAAAATTTTAGCAAACCGGATCCAACAATATATGGAAAAAATTATACACCATGATCAAGTGGGATTTATTCTGGGGAGGCAAGGCTGTTACAATAATCATAAATCAATCAATGTGATTCATCACATAAACAAAAAGAAGGAGAAAAACCATATGATAATTTCAATAGATGCAGAAAAAGCATTTGATAAAATCCAGCACCCATTCATGATCAAAACTCTCAGCAAAGTGGGAATACAGGGAACATACCTCAACATGATAAAAGCCATCTATGAGAAACCCACAGCCAACATCATACTCAATGGGCAAAAATTAAAAGCAATACCCTTAAGATCAGGAACAAGTCAGGGGTGCCCCCTTTCACCACTCTTATTTAACATAGTCCTGGAAGTCCTAGTCACAGCAATCAGACAAGAAGAAGAAATAAAAGGCATTCAAGTTGGAAAAGAAGAAGTAAAACTATCATTATTTGCAGATGATATGATATTGTATATAGAAAACCCTAAAGTCTCAGTCAAAAAACTACTGGACCTGATAAATAAATTCAGCAAAGTGGCAGGATATAAAATCAATACTCAGAAATCAGAAGCATTTTTATACACCAACAATGAACAGACAGAAAGAGAAATTAAGGAAACAATCCCCTTCACAATTACAACCAAAAAAATAAAGTACCTAGGAGTAAACTTAACCAAGGAGACTAAAGACTTGTACTCGGAAAATTACAAAACATTGATAAAAGAAATCAAGGAAGATACAAACAAGTGGAAGCATATACCGTGCTCAAGGTTAGGAAGAATAAACATCATTAAAATGTCTATACTACCCAAAGCAATTTATAAATTCAATGCAATATCAATTAAAATACCAATGACATACTTCAAAGATATAGAACACATATTCCAAAAATTTATATGGAACCAAAAAAGGACACGAATAGCCTCAGCAATCTTAAAAAAGAAGAATAAAGTGGGAGGTATCACACTTCCTGATATCAAGTTATACTACAAGGCCATTGTACTCAAAACAGCCTGGTACTGGCATAAGAACAGGCATATAGATCAATGGAACAGAACAGAGAACCCAGAAATAAACCCACAGTTCTATGGACAACTGATATTTGACAAAGGAGGTAAGGAAATACAATGGAGTAAACACAGCCTCTTTAACAAATGGTGTTGGGAAAATTGGACAGCTACCTGTAAAAAAATGAAACTAGATCACCAGCTTACACCACTCACAAAAATAAACTCAAAATGGATAAAAGACTTGAATGTAGGCCGTGAAACCATAAGCATCTTAGAAGAAAACATAGGCAGTAAGCTCTCCGACATCTCTCGCAGCAATATATTTGCTGATTTATCTCCACGGGGAAGTGAAATAAAAGACAGGATAAACAAATGGGACTATATCAAACTAAAAAGCTTTTGCACAGCTAAAGACAACAAGAACAGAATAAAAAGACAAACTACACAATGGGAGAACATATTTGACAATATGTCTGATAAGGGGTTAATAACCAAAATTTATAAAGAACTTGTAAAACTCAACACCAGGAAGACAAACAACCCAATCCAAAAATGGGCAAAAGAGATGAATAGACACTTCTCCAAAGAGGACATACAGATGGCAAATAGGCATATGAAAAAATGCTCAACATCACTAATCATTAGAGAAATGCAAATTAAAACCACAATGAGATATCACCTTACACCAGTCAGAATGGCGCTTATCAACAAAACAACACAGAATAAGTGCTGGCGAGGATGTGGAGAAAAGGGAACCCTCTTGCACTGCTGGTGGGAATGCAGACTGGTGCAGCCACTGTGGAAAACAGTATGGAGATTCCTCAAAAACCTGAAAATCGAACCGCCTTTTCACCCAGCTATCCCACTTTTAGGAATATACCCCAAGGACACCATAGAACGGCTCGAAAAGGAGAAATGCACCCGCATGTTTGTGGCAGCATTGTTCACAATAGCGAAGATCTGGAAACAGCCCAAGTGTCCGTCAGAGGACGAGTGGATTAAAAAACTTTGGTACATATATACTATGGAATACTACTCAGCCATAAGAAATGACGACATCGGATCATTTACAATAACATGGATGGACCTTGATAACATTATACGGAGTGAAATAAGTAAATTAGAAAAAAAACTGAGATGAATCCATACATAGAAGGGACATAAAAATGTGACTCAGAGACATGAACAAGAATGTGATGGCAACAGGGGCGGGGGGGTTGGGGGAGGGGGGATGGGGTGAAGAAGGAGAGAGGGGTTAGGGAGGGGAGGGGCACAAAGAAAACCAGATAGAAGGTGACAGAAGACAATTTAACTTTGGGGGAGGGGTATACAGCACAATCAAATGTCAAAATAATCTAGAGATATTTTCTCTCAACATATATACCCTGATTTATCAATGTCACTGCATTAAATTTAATAAAAAAAATATATTAAATAAAAAAAAAAAAGACAATGTAAATCTATCTGTCTCACATTTGGGCTACGTATTCCACAGTGTTAGCATAGCCATAATCTTGTAAACATGACATTTTCAAAGATCTTTAATAGTGATGGTCAATTAGTCTGCAAAGTATGAGAAATCTAATTATGCTTATAGAAATAAAATATTAAATTACTGTACTCTGATAATTAAAACAGTTGTTTTATTCGTGAACGAAACTGGAAGCCATGTTGTCTGAGGCAGAGAGATGAATAAGTGAGAAGGTGACAATGGGCCATCATTAAACTCTCAATGTAGATGTAACAGAATGTCAGACACAGTGTTCATAAAGATAGTTGTACATTTCTCTAGGTCTAATGGTAAGAATGATGAAAATGTTAAATAACTTTATTAGCTGTTTATTAAGTGCCAGAGACTGTTCTGCTATATGTGAATTCTGTCACATAATGTAGTTCACTCCCTCCAACATGGGCAGTTGGGTTGACCTGACAGATTAGAAAACCAAGAGACAGAATATAAATTAGTACAATATATATATTTATGGAGTAAGCACCTGAATAAGTGAATACTCCAAAGATAAGAGTTTTCCTTTAGAAAGTGAGTTGAGAGTTGAGAGATGGATTCAAAACCTTGTTGTTGTTTTTGTATTTTTTATTTTGGTATTACACGATTTATCCTTTTTTTACAGTTGTTATATTATTTGGTGATATGTAAAAAGTGTGTACATTTTTATTGTGCCCAAGCATTCAACAAAGTTTCCTTGCAAACTCATTTTTAATAACAGATCCCTGTGTACATTCTTAATAGAACAATATGTGCATGAAGAGTATCTATGGTGCCAACTAGCTTTGTTAATTCATATCCTCTCACATAATATAAAATGTATATTTTTCAATGCATATCAGAGTATATTCAAAGAAATAATCTAGTCAGGAAATTTTTGAGTTGCTGGAGCGTTACAGAAAAGTTAGATTTAGTACAATTGCCATGCATACTAACTTGATTTCAGAAAACATACCTCCTCCATTTTAACTTCATTATAGTTATTTATTATTTATTATAGTTGTCATGGTCTATGCATTCATTAGATAATCTTCAGAAATAGAGGCTGAGTTTTGAAGAAGCAAAAGAGTATATATGGTGAACTTGGAAATAGAGATGAAAAAAACAAGAAGAAGATAAAATTGTCTTTAGGTTGAAATTTTTAAAAGGGCTCCACAAATTTACCAGCACTGTCTTTTAAGATATGGAAATTTATTAACCCTATGGCTTTTACCACAAATTACTTTTAGTTGTTTATATTCACACACAAAATAGTTCATGGTTTGCAGAGTTTCTACAATAAACACAAGTCACTTTTATACAAAATTTTGATTTGACACTATTATGAGAATTTGCGAAGTGACAGAAGTCCGCCTATACTTTCATTCCTATCTGTCATTAAAGCAGTAGCAATAATTCATTATATTTACTCTGAATTCAAAACATCTTTTGAAAAATGTTAAAAATAGTTTCTCCTTTCTCATTTTTGCAAACATTTTAAAAAGACATAAGAATGTATTTGCCTTTGCAAAAAAATGTCCAACTTCAAAGATATTTGCTTTATATGCTAAATATAATATTGTCATAAAAAGTTCTTCACCCTTTTATCTCTTAGGAACAAAGAATGGAATTCATATGTATTTTAAATATATATAACTAATCAGGTGGATTGCATCTATATAAAAGAAACATGAATACAAGGTAAATACTTTGATTTAAAAATGTAGATCTTTATTTTAATTGTCAGGTCTGCAAATTTTATAGTCTAGGCATTTCTATCAGTGCTTTTTAAATTGCTTCTCCTTTTACCTCAAATTTCTCTCATCTGTGACACCATTTCCTTAGCCACTGGATCTCTCTTAGGATTCTTTTCTTCTTCCTGTCAGTCACTATTCTCTCACATACATTTTTATAATCGCATAATTAGAAAAGGGAGTCATTTTAAGATGTCTTGTATTTAGAGTAAACACAACAAACTAGGAGTATAGCATTGACGAACAACAGGGGGGAAGTACAATTGTATCTCTGTCACTGAAATTCTCACAATAATGCTTAAACATATCATTTTTGTTCACATCCTAATTGTCAAGAACTTATCACTTTGACACCGGTAGCTTCAATGGGATAAATCATGTCTGGCTTACTTTTGTCACCATATGACTACCTAAAACTTAGAGGTTATTTTATAAAGTAGAAAAAGAGGAGAACGCCTATAGCACAGCAATGATCAGGCACTTTCTCTGCCCCATAAAAACCTATGAATATGTTTGTTGTTATCTACAGCACAGACTCAACTCTCCCCCAAATGAAACAACTCAAGTTTGATATTATTGTCACCTCCATATTCAGGTCTAATGTATTTCTAAGTGTTGCATATCAGTTTATATGAAGAACTGTGGTCTAGATTATTATTATAATCTAATAATAAAAAATAGCTTAACACCTCATAGGTAGCGTTCAATGGTGGAGTATGAACAAGGTAGGCTCACTAAAAATTTTCATTAAGAAAACAACAGAATGTGAAGCTTCCAGCAGAAGCTTCTGGTTCATAGGAGCTATAAAATACTGTTGGGCTGGAATTTTTAGCAGTGCCTGCCTTGGCAGTGGTGCCAACTACTGGTAGAGACACTGGTTTTGCTCTCTGGGTTGACTCCTATTTTACTGTGTCCTGCAGACCCTGGCTTGGCTCGCTTGGAAAACACCTTCCAGCTCCGTGTTTTCTGTGGGCACAGCAAAGTATGAGACCATGCCGTTCTCACCACCAACTGTCATCTGGGGCAGGTTTGAAGCCCAAGGTTTGCCTTAGGCATCAAACAACTATTGTGTTTTTCAGACCAGGCTTGTGAGGGGTTTTGGCAATATAAGTTCCTGGAAACTGATTTGGCTTTGGAAATATTTTCTTTCAGTCAGGTCTACAGACACGTGAATAAGGAAAACCTTGTCCAGGCAAAATACTGACTTGTGTAGTACAGGCAAAAAGTACAGGCAAAAAGTCCGCCTATACTTTCATTCCTATCTGTTATTAAAGCAGTAGCAATAATTCATTATATTTACTCTGAATTCAAAACACCTTTTGAAAAATGTTAAAAATAGTTTCTCCTTTCTCATTTTTGCAAAGATTTTAAAAAGACATAAGAATGTATTTGCCTTTGCAAAAAAATGTCCAGTGTTATTAGTGCCATTGTACGGCACGCTTTCATCTGTCTCTTCACTTAATTGTAGCAAATGAGGGCATCTGAAGTTAGGTAGCTGCTCTAACTTTAGGTAGAAAGGCAACATATGGTATGTGATACGGGGCTTTGAGCTGCCTTCTATCGTCTGGCATGCTTTTACTGAGGTTCTTGGAAAATTCCTGAAGTCTGGTCTCCTACCTAGGGTGCTTCTTCATAGTCACCTGTTATAACGAGCCTCAGCTAATCTCTCTCTTATAGTATTTTGGTAAAAGTCAAAAGCAGCATCCAACAAACAGTTACATTTTGACTTTTATAAAATATACTGCTCACAAAAATCAGGGGATATTTTATTGTTTCATATTCACTTTGAAATATCCCCTGATTTTTGTGAGCAGTATAGTTCTAGCAATGCTCCACCTTTTAGTAACATGATCAGTTTGAGGATAAACACAAATTACAGTTTCATGAAATATTTTGCCACAAAAAAAACTGAGGTTCTTTACCTTTTATATAGTTAATGTCATGTATTTTAACTCACTCTTAAAATCATCTATTCCCTTATTTCTGAATTGGGAACAATAAATAAAATCATCTTTAATTATTTTAAATTAGAATATATTTAGCTGTAAGATAGTATGCATTTATAATGTTGTTGAAAGGGACAGAGGTTCTAGACAGGGATTCCATGAATGAATCATAAAAAAACATAATTACCTGCCAAGGAAGGTACCACTTATCAGGCCAATGCAAGAATTATTGACTTAAAAATCCTTTAACCACTGCAGCTATACAAGGATAGAAAAGTAAAAACAAGAGGCCAACACCACTACCACAGGCACTTCGACTGAAATGGAAGATGGGTAACGGTGAAGCGAACAAAAACTTGCCTAACAAGTGTAAAACTTGTCACAAAAGTAGGAAAATAACCTCAGTATTAATTTGCTCTATCTACCAAGTAAAAGTGCATTTAATTAAGTACATCTAACCAGAAATAAAACAATTTGCATTCAAGACTTTAGCTACAAAAGTGTTCAAGAAATGCAGCTTTCAAGCTTCAAAGCTTCTGCGGTATGAGAAGGCATCTTAGAAGAAGAGTAAAATAGAATATCACAATTGTCAGTCTATGTCTAGGTCAAAATCCATGTACAGCCTTCTACTTCAACTTCAAAAGAAAAACAGGAACAATAAAAATTACTTTTGCTAATATACATAATTACATAATTATAAAAGCATAGCCAACCTTTTATCAATAGGAGACATGTATAATCATATCAGAAATTTTCCCATCTCTAGATGATATTCAATATTATTTTGAGTATCTTACATTATTATTTTATAATATATAGATAAAAGTATAATTTAACCACTACTAAGATAGCTTAAATTATTATAAAATAGAAAGAAAATGATGGAAAAACAGTGGTTAATATTTATAAACACATAGATAAAAGGGAAAGATAATACATTTAGCTATTATAATCAAGTTCACACGTGAAATTTTGTAATGTTGGTTATACTGTATCATTTTAAAAGGTTGCATTAGTATTATACATATAATCTATATACTATAGCATTTTTTATCAGATATAAATAAGCTTTCTTGGAGAAAGAGGCACTTCTTTCTAATTCTAAATCAGGCAAAGACACTCAATGGATTAGGTTCCTCTGATATAACCTTGTGTCCAAGGTATAACTAAAGACCTCCAAACACGCTAATTTCATTTAATTCCCTTGATTATGGAAGGAGCAGGGATTTCTCCTTATTGGAATAGACATTTATGCTGATTATAGATTTTTTTCTCAGTCCAAAATGCTTCCTCCAAAACCACCCACCACCTGTGAATTTATTGAATGCTTTCTTCACAGTAATTATATAGCACACAATGTTGCTTTTAACTAAGGAATTTAAGTTACAGCAATAGAAATGGAACAATGATCAATAAAAAGAAAACAATGGTGTGTTTTCACCGCTAGTCACAATACTAAATGGTTGGTACAGTAAAAATCTACATGAGCATATGTGGGTTTGAGATAAAAAAAAAGAAAAAGAAAAGCAACTAAAAATCATAATCATGTCATTTTCTGGTAAACAAAATAACCCCTCAAAACCACAAAACACAGTAAAATGTTTTTTTAAAGTACTGAATGTTTGAATAATTTGTTGCACAGCAATTAATAACCATGAAGGTTATGGTCCCAAGCTTAGCAGTACTGGTCCTGATATCTTCCTTCATCTGTTCAGGGCTCTCACCTTCTTTCCTTACTTTATTTCTTTTTTAATTGTTCTTCTTTCCTACTTCCCTTTACGCCTTTATTTTTTCTCTTTTTTTCATATTTTTCTTCTTTCTTCCCCTCCTTTCTTCCTTGTTTCCTTCATTATTTCCTTTCTTCTCTTACTGTCTTCTTTGTTCCTTCCTCTCATCTCTCCTTCCATGCCCAATCCTTCCTACTTCCCCTTTTTCTTTCTGCCCACTGTTTCTCTGAGCTATATGCACGAGGAGATGCATGAAGCAAGATTATCGGGCTCACCATAAACTCATTAGTAGTTTTATTTTTAAGTTTTCTTCTATTTGACTAGAGTATACATAACATGCACTTAATCCTCCTAAACCTTATTCAACATTTACCATTGTTATAAAATTTTCAGGTTTTTTTTCCAACATCACTGAGCCAGGCTAGGCCCAAGAATGAGTAAAACAAGGAACCCAAGGTCAGTGACAGAAATGTACCCTTTGCTTAGTTTGTCTCAATTACAGTAAATTGTTCTTTTGTCTTAATAATCTGTACTGTACATTCCCCAGCACATTTACATAAATAGTTGACTCCTCCTATCGCTTTTTCCAAAGCAGAAATTAATAACCCAGTCTTAGACTGTCTCATGATAAAGTTACAGAGTATCAGATATCCTAGAGTTTAGTGCATTTGAGTATACTGCTTTAACCAATTATCTGGTTCACTAAAAATGAAAACTTTGAATAGAGGTCAAATAGTAAAAAGCTTTCTACTTGGTGTACAATTAAAATAACGATCTCTCCTCTCTGGCATTATGGCTGGGAACATTGGAGAAAAGATAATAAATAGCTGTGGGTAAGAAATTGCTTCAATAATTCATCTTAGTATATATTTATGATCTATGTAAGTGATAGAAAAGGAGAGGTAAGATGTTTTTCATTAATAAACATTGTGGATTAGAGGATTTATTCTGTGGATGTCAATTAATGGGTTTATGAGCAAGTAGATATAGCTGTAGAATGAAGGTTATTTTATTATTGAACAATAGAGATGCACAAAGCAGCATCTTACAACTCTACTACTGCTATGATCCCAATGCTAGAGGCAAGTAGCACCCCATCCCCAGCCCTACATTAAAACACTCATTGACAAAAAAAATTAAAACATATCCTCAGAAAACATAGCTTTTACATATCACCAAATTTAATGATAATAACAAAAATTATGAGCAAAACCCAAGTATAGAAATAACATTTCTCACACCTGCAGGGCTCTAAACATTCAAATTACTTCTTTTCAGCATCAGTACAAATTTTGTTTTTAGAGACTCAGGCTAACACTAATTCTAAGTGGGAGATGTGAGCTCAGATGAAGCTATTTCCATTTGGGGCTTAGTTTTTATACTCGGTTAATCAAATAAACTAGAGTGTTCACATGCATAACTTTCACTTTACAGCCAGGTTTGTTTCAGAGAAGCAGTTTAGATGGACCAAGTATATTCTGCTAAAAACATGTTAGGATAATTACATTGGTTCTCTTCCTTTCCATAAAATTGTTTTAGCATCTTTACAGGGAGGTTTATGAGGTTTAAACAGACGTAGGCATCCTCATGGAGAGAGGAAATAAGTTGCATATTTGCTATATAGTATTTTTCTTTCTAGGTATCATACCTGGGGAGAAGAACAGCTAGAAAACTAATTAATTTTACTGAACTCTTTCCACCATGGTTGGGAGCAGCAGAACTAGACACACTTTGCATTGAACACATTATCCTGCCTACCATATTTCTATTGTTAATTTTATCTATATGGTCCCTAGTTCTAGTAAAACTTTTTAAACCATACAACTTTTCATCTGAAGAAATAAAGAACATTTTTCCCGTGTAAGAAGTAAAGAGCCAATGTCATGTGATTTACCTCTGTTATTCTACACTATATCAGCCAGAAAATATAACCTTATATTATACATGGAAATACTGGAAGACTATCTAGAGCTTGCAAGATTAAAGGTGCTGCTCTTCAAGATACTGTATATTTTTAGCCTAATAAAATCAAGTACTGTTATTTTCATTTTAAGATTTGATAGATTTGTGACCGAAATATTAGAAACAGGATGACTTTTCTTACAATTGCGTCTTCTTAATCACTAGTAAAATTTTGCCATTTTTTCCTTTGAGTTGCAGATCTGCTGATATCCTGATATTTGACTCCCAAACAAAAATATTTTCATTATGAGTCACAATTCTGTTCACACTATTGTTGGAAGATAAGCTTGACACCTGTCTATTTTGGGATCCTCAGGATTGAGTCATAAGCAAAATATGCAGTGTGTCACCCTCTGAGCTGACTAATCTTGACCTTTAATGGGGAACAAAGATTTATGTCAGTCCTGAAGTTATGGAGACATATGAAAGGAAAACAGGGATTTCTGAGGTACTGCATTGTATCACAATATCAAGTGATGAGAGGTAGCGTAAGTCCTGGTATTTGAGGTAGTTTTCCAATCTTTGTAATGTTAGTATGATGCACTGTTGCATCATACCTGTAGGGTATTGAAGCTGAAGAAAGAGAGAGAGAGAGAGAGAGAGAGAGAGAGAGAGAGAGAGAGAGAGAGAGGAGAAAGAAGGGAGAAAGGAGAAAAGGACGATGAAAGAGAAGATGGAACTCCCTTTCTATATTTGTCTGTGGGGCAAAGATAATAGCTAGCAATGTAGCAATGTTATGTAATAATGATTTTTTTTTTTTTTTACTGGCAGACTCTCCTTGTAGTCTGAAATATCTTTCCCCCCAATTTGTAAACCTAGTTATATATACTCATTTTAGTTTTATGATCTGCTTACGTCACTCCAATAAATCTGTTTAAGAAAATCAGTGTCTCCCTGTTGCGGCAGGTAGAGGAAGATGGCATAATCTCTAGAAATTTATCAATGCAGGAGACAAAGACATAAATCTGCATAGCAGCCTTACCTTCCTACACCACTGATATATTCTTTTGTCTTTAACAGAAGATGATATTTAAAGTGATGGGTTCAGCTACTTCTGGGAATTACTCAGTTTTCTTGGGTATACCTAAGCATATAGAAGGTTGTTAATACATATTGTTAAACTTTTATTTGTTTTTCTCCTGTTACTCTGTCCTTTATTACAATAGAGGCTCTGTCAAGAATCCAGAAAAGTTAAGAGAAAATTATATTTCTCCCCTTCAGAGCAATAAGCTGGCTATACCATATAGTCTAGATACGTGGTAGGCTAACCCATATCATCTAGGTTTGAGTAAGTGCAGTCTATAATGTTTGCGCATTGAAATCTAGCGAGGCATTTCTCAGATCTTATCCCTGTCATTAAGCTGGGCATAACTGTACACTTCAGTCTTCTTCTTATCTCTTGGCATATCTGGAGATATTTCAGGATTCATTTTGCATCACTTGGATCCTAGGTAAGAAAACTATCCAAATAGATACTTCACTTATTTAGAAAACAGCCCTATACTTTGTAACCTGTTGGAATCATTATTGATACTGCCCCTCAGCACAGGCAGTTCAGGGGGTATCTAATTATACTGCATTGGTAAATTTTTCTTTTGCCTTGCTTCAAATGTTTTACTGCTCTTTTTTTTGTTGTTGTTAGTAGTTGACTGTAAGTTTAAAAATTATTGGCATTAAGTGTTGGAGAGGCTGTGGAGAAAAAGGAACCCTCATCCACTGTTGGTGGGAATGTAAAGTAGTACAACCATTATGGAAGAAAGTATGGTGGTACCTCAAAAAATTGAAAATAGAACTATCCTATGACCCAGCAATCCCTCTACTGGGTATATACCTCCAAAACTCAGAGACATTGATACGTAAAGACACATGCAGCCCCATGTTCATTGCAGCATTGTTCACAGTGGCCAGGACATGGGAACAACCAAAAAGCCCTTCAATAGAAGACTGGATTAAGAAAATGTGGCACATATACACTATGGAATACTACTCAGCCATAAGAAATGATGACATCGGATCATTTACAACAACATGGATGGATCTTGATAACATTATACGGAGTGAAATAAGTAAATCAGAAAAAACTAAGAACTGCATGATTCCATACATAGGTTGGACATAAAAATGAGACTAAGGAACCACCATACTTTCTTCCATAATGGTCGTACTACTTTACATTCCCACCAACAGTGTATGAGGGGATGGGTATGCAACATAATTGAACGACAAGATAACCTGGACTTGTTATCTTTGAATATATGTATCCTAATTTATTGATGTTGCCCCATTAAAAAAATAAAATTATTAAAAAAAATGAGACTAAGAAGACATGGACAAAGAGTGTGGTGGTTGGGGGGAGGGAGGAGAGAAAAGGAATGGGGAGAGGGGAGGGGTGCAAAGAAAACCAGATAGAAGGTGACAGAAGACAATTTGACTTTGAGTGATGGGTATGCAACATAATTAAATGTCAAAATAACCTGGAGATGTTTTCTCTGAACATATGTACCCTGATTTATTAATGTTACTCCATTAAAATTAATAAAAAAAATTCTGGCATTGAGCTTATTCTGTATTTTTTCCTCCAATGCTCAATTTGAACTATAAACCTTTGTTCTACTCTTTGCCAATCTGTTCTTTTAGCTGTCTATCTATATATTTATGTACTTTTAATTTATTTATAAATTATGAAATATTACACATAAAGCAGAAAGAATGAAATGAACTATTAAAGACTCATTGTCTAAATGAATCAGCTACCAGTAATTAGTTTCTTTAACTTTATATTTTTGTTTGTTAGCTTTTTATTGCTGAAGTATTTTAGAACAAATCTCTTTCTTTGTGCCATTGTCTTTCTATCCCTTTACATCTTTTAGAATATCACTATTTTATTACATAGCAGCAACACCATCATCACTCATTAAAAATTAAAAATAATTTCTTGGCATCATTTGATATATACTTTATGTCAAATTTCCCAATGTTTGTAATTAGGCCAGGATTCCACTTGTTTGTCTCACTTATTGTGGTGTTATTTAACAGGTCAATCTACTCAGTTCATTCCTGAGAGATTTAAAAGTTACTTTTAATGGTTTCATTAGATTTTGGTTTAAATATTTTGGTTGAGGTCATTTTAAAAATTGTGCTATGTGCTTTATATTTTGTCATATTCCAGATAATAATTAATTGTTCTCCCCTAGTGATGTTAAGCTTGATTATTGGATTTGTGAAAGTTTTCTACATCATTTTATAAAAACAGTTGCACATTAAGAAGCTTTGCTTGAATTAGTTTTTATTAGGAACCCCAAAGTTATGATTTTAGAATTCTTATCACAACTGTCAGCAGGACTTCATAGAGGAGAATTTCTCTCATCAGCTTGCGTAGTCGTGTTATCCAGAAATGCAGTTATATTAGAAAAGACATGATAAAATTTTAATTATTTCCCTTTGCTTGAAGTTTTATGACAATATTGGTGACCTAATTGCTGCCCATGATAAAAATGGATTTTTATATATTTGATTTATTTGAATAAACCTTAGTAATTTTTAAAATTAAATTTCCCCTTCTTTGGCCAACCTAACCTCTTCAGTCTGTTTTTGAAAGTTTACTTGCTTTGTGGTACAAGATATTCCAGTCTCATTTCACACATCACAATAAGACCCAGGATTTTTCATTTCTTTAAGAAGCCTTAGCTTCTTTAGGTGGATAATATATCCGGATACCATAACCAGGCATTAGTCATGCTTCTTCTTCTGAGCTGTTATTGCTTCTTGGTCTTTACATGGGCAGAGTTAAACTTTTATATTTGAAGTGAATATGAGTCCTTAGTCATATTCAAATTTAAATTTTAAGGGATTTAGTTAAATTATTTGATTTTATACTTTTTTTTCTTTTCTCTTACACTCATATCTTGGTTCTGAACAAGATTAATAAAATTATTTATTTGCTTTATCCACCTGTATACATACACAATATATAAAAGATACATATTTTTCTTAACATGAATATAAATAAATGTGTGTGTGTGTGTGTGTGTTACATGCTGTTGAGCCGTCATCGACACTTGGTAACTTGATGAATACGTGATGTTCACAATGCTCTGTCCTGCTTAGCTCCTGTATTCTCATTCCTATGGCTTCTTTTATAGAGTCTGTCAATCTCTTATTTGGTCTTTCTCTTTTCCTACTACTTTTTATTTCTCTTAGCACCACTGTCTTTTCCAAAGAACCCTGGCTTCTCATTAAGTGCCTAAAACAAGACAGTTTCAGTTTTGTCATTTTTGCCTCCAGCAACGTCTCAGGATTGATTTGCTCTGGGACTTACTTGTCCATCTTTCCAGTTGTCCAGTGTATCCATAGCGTTCTCTCCTACACCACCATGTTTCAGATGAATCAGTTTCATTTCCTGTCAGTCTCTTCTCTGTTCAACTATTGCATCAGTATACAGTAATTGGGAATTTGAAGGTGTGAGTAATCTTAACCTTGGTCTTTGCTCATCATGATCTTTCATAACTCTTCATTGCTATTCTTCTGAGTGTCAGCCTTCTCTTGATTTCCTGGCTGCTGTCTCTCTATTTGAATTGATGTCTCAACAAAGGTTTGCAAAATTTTCAACAATTTCAGTGTCTTCATTGTCTGTCTGAAAGTTGTGTTTGAGTCATGATTTTGTCTTCTTGAAGTTTTAATGCAGTCTTGCTTTGGCATTTTTTTCTTTCACTTTCATTAGTAATTGTTACAAAATGTTGCTGCTTTCTATCAGTAAGGTAGTGTCATTTGCATGTCTTTTTGTGTGTGTGACAGAGACAGAGATAGGATCAGATAGAGACAGACAGACAGGAAGGGAGAGAGTTGAGAAGCATCAATTCTTTGTTGTGACACCTTAGTTGTTCACTGATTGCTTTCTCATATGTGCCTTGACTAGGGGTCTACAGCAGACTGAGTGACCCTTTGCTCAAGCCAGTGACCTTAGGCTCAAGCTGGTGAGCCTTGCTAAACCAGATGAGCCCATGCTCAAGCTGGCAACGTCGGAGTTTTGAACCTGGGTCCTCTGTGTCCCAGTCTGATGCTCTTCCCACTGCGCCACTGCCTGGTCAGGCTCTATGTCTTGATTTATTAGTATTTCTTCCACCAATTTTCACTCCTGCTTCCTCTGAGTGTAGCCCAGTTTTTCATGATATTTTCTGTGTACAGATTAAACAAATAGGAATATGAACTGCACCTTTGTCTAACACCTCTACCTATAGGAGACCATAGTCTCTCTATATTCTGTCTTGATAGTGCCCTTCTATCCATAGTGCAGGTTATATATGGGGATAATCAGGAGCTGAGGTACACCCATTTCATTCAAAGCCACCATAGATTTTCATTGGACACATCGTCAAAACCTTTCCTGTTGTCTATAAAACATAGACTAACCTTCTGAAATACTTTGGAGCTCTCTAGTATACAATGAATGTTCACAATTAGATCTTGAATGTTTTTTCTTTTTCTGAATCTAGCTTGAAAATCCAGCTTTTCTTTCTCCGTATAAGGTAGACACCTTTATTGCATCACTTTATTAGTGTGAAAAATTAGGGCAATGGTTCTATAGTTACTACATCCCTTGATATCCCTTTCTGGCTGATTGAGATAAATATTGAATGTTGCCGGTCTGTAGAGCATTGTTTAATTTTCCATATTTGTTGACAAAATTTTGTGAAGATTTTAACCGAGTCAGTTTCAGTGGCTTGGAATAATTCTGTTGGTATCCCATCTCCCTTTGGTCATTTATTTCTTCCCAGTAATGTCAGAGCAGCTTTCACTTCACTCTATGGAATTACAGGTTCTTCCACATAGAAGCTTCTTTAAAGTTATCTGTCATCTTTGGTCTCTCTTGCTTAGATTTCCAGTATACTATTTTCACCTTGTATTTATTTTCTGTTAGTCAGACAAAGTTTTTGTTGTTGTTATTAGTAGTGGTGGTGGTCATTCAGCATTCCTACTCTAGGTTAATTTTTCCTTTTATTTCTTGGGTTTTCTGATAGAAATCTCTCATTTTTCTGGTTGTTTTCTTCTATCTTCTGAATTGACTCTTGTAATATAAGTATATATAAATACATTGCTCACAAAAAATTAGGGGATATTTAAAAAATGAATATGAAGCAATAAAATATCCGTTAATTTTTGCGAGCAGTATATAATGACTAACAATAAAACTAAGAATTAAGGTTAACATTGTGTTGCCTTTTCTGCCCATTAATTTTATACTCTACTGTTTAGAAAAAGGTCTGTTATTATTTGCAGTCATTTCCTCATGTATTTTTTTGCTTGTCCCCCAAATTCAATTTGTTCATTATTACAGAGTTTAGTAACCTTTCCATTTCAGTCATTATCTTTACAATGACTTTGTCTAGTTGCACAGGCCAAAACTTTTAATACTATATCTAATGGTAGTTGCAAAAATAGTTACTATAGTGCAGTTGTAAACTTGTTGTAGATTTCTAGTTAGAGATATTAGCAGTATATAAATTCTTATATTATCTTTTTTTTATAAGTTCTCCAGCCTCATTTCTTTCTAACTTGTATTCTAGCCTTAGCAACATATATGTACACAATTCCTTAAATATGATATTCTCATTGTCTCCTCAAACTATATGTTTTTTCTTTTAGTAGGTCTTGTAGTGTGTATATGTGTGTGTGTAAGGGAGAAAGAATGTACTGAGTTAAATGAACTGAGGTGAAAAGATTTTAGGTGAGGTTTTATGTTTATCACTATAAGAGGCTGTGATTATTGTTTGTTGTAGCTGTGGTGTAAGGGACTGAAGTTTCCTCTGGTGGTTTAGTTTGCCTAGTTAGTTTTAGGTGTCCCTAAAGATATCTTGCTCTTGGCTTTTTTTGAGGGAGCGATTAGATATTAAGTTTTTATTTTGAAATGATTTTAGATTTTAAAAAGATGTAGAAAGATAATATACTCTTTAATTAACTACCACTAATGTTAACATTTTATATAACCATGTACATTTATTTAAACTAAGAAATCAAAATTATAAAACTAAAGGATTTACTAGAATTTCATCAGTTCTTACAATAAGCTTTTTAAAATGATTTTTTTCAGTTTTATTGAGATATCATTGATATATAACATGGGAAAATTTAAGTTATACAATGTGATGATTTTATTCACATATATATTATAAGATCTTAGGTTACTTAATATATCTTTCACCTAACATAATGACAATATAGTTGTTGCTCTGGTGAAAAAATTAAAGATCTACTCATAGTAACTTTCAAGTATACAATGCAGTGTTGTAGATAATACTATGCTGTACTTTGGATCCATGGAATTTAGTCATCTTATGATTGAATGTTTGCTTTCTTTGATCAACATCTCATTTCTTCCACTCATCAACCTAGTAACTACTATTCTACTCTCTGTTTCTATGAGTTCTACTGACCTCACCTATAATATAGGTGAAATTATACAATATTTGTGTTTCCTGGTACTTATTTCACTTATTATAATGTCTTCAAGGACTACTCATGTTGTCCCAAGTAACAAGATTTTCTCTATTTTAGTGGCTAAATAATATATTATTCCAATTTATTATTCCAATATGTATTGCATTGACAACTGCATGGCTGTTGGCAAGCACAACAAAGTGGATGAAAAGGCTGATTGGGTTCTAAGTGACACCTTTAGGTCCAGAGGCCAGAGATCAGGACAAGCAGTGGTGGTGGCCAGAGCCAGTGGTGTAGGTACATTCAGCTATAGAAGGCCAACTGCAGGTGCCTTTATAGTGTTAAGGGCTCATTTCTGACATACACTTAGTAGAGAAAATCAGAGCCAATAGCAAGGACCAGGGACAACTGCAGGTACACTGGCAGCGGGAGGAGTCCTAGCTGTTGTATATTCCTGTGATTGTAGGGTTTCCCCATGGGCATGTGGACAGCTGTGGATGCCAGTGAGGGCAGTAGTGCCAGGGTTGTACAAGTACACACATAGAAGGCTAGCTATAGGTAAGGCCAGTGATGCAGACCATTGACTGGAGATAGGGCCAAATCTAGACTCAAAAGCATCTGTGGGAGCCCTGGCTATAGGCATACATTTCTGTGGCTGCAAGATCTCAGCACACACATGGAAGTAGTGGCCAGTGACAGGAGTTAGGCTAGTAATGTGCAGGTGCAGAGCTGGAGGGATTAGTCCCAAGCACACGCATAGCAGTAGGGGTCAGCTCTGGGAGTTTACCCTTGTGTGTTGCATTTGAGCAGCCACAAAGTCTTGGGCTGGATGCTAGTGTGGGAGGCACCATAAGACTGGGACTTCCTGGAAAAGTTAACTCTCAGACATGTTCACAACCAGCCTCCAACAATCCATCAATTACAATTTAGTTTTCTTTCCCTAGTCGTGGTTTCCACACACACACACAAACACTAAACATAAGAAACAAACAAAAAAACCAACCAAATAAAAAACTATGATAAGCTGTGGTTTTCTAGCTATTTGTCTCTCCAATTGTGGAGACAGACATTTGCCCTGACCTCAATTCTCTTCTGCATCTAAGAAGAGTTATATCATTTTTTAGTTTATCTTTGTGTGTGCGTATGTTTGTTCATGGGAATGGCAACTTCCAAGCTTCTTACATGCCATATCAAAAGCCAAAAATGCCTTTTTCATTCTGTATAATTAATTCACTCTCTTAGAACTACCTAGTGTGATCTCTCTTTTACAAACAAGACTAACTCATACAAAACAAAAATTAAGAGGTCAATAATATTTTCTAAAATTATGGTAATACCTACCTGACAAATATTTATACTAATATAATTTGTTAAAACTGGTTTTCTGAAAGAAAAACTTTAAGAGGAGGAACATATAATATTCTGTAGTGTATTTAAATATTTTATTTTCATTGAGTTCAACTATTATGCTTTAAAATTTAAGGAAAATCATTCAAGAAAGAAATAAATGAGGGATGGAATAAATGGAGATAGTAAAGAGGAGGAAGGGCAGGGAACAAGAAAGATAATGGAAGAAAAGGGGAGAAATAAATAGAAACTATTCCTTTATTAAGAGGTTAATTGTAGCTTCCAATAGATTTCAAACTAAAGTGAGAGGATCATTCTAATACAGTAAGATATCGAGTGGTAAGAGAGTGATAAACATATACACTCTATGTTTAAATCACATGTTCATTTATTTTTTGAAAAGGTAGAAAGAAGTAATGCAATATATAAAAACTAACTAGATCAAAGGGAATTTTAGTAGTTATTTTGTTTAGAATAGACCATTATTTTGTTGAAAATGGGATCAAAGGCTGAGGGTCAGCAGAGTGATTGATGGTAGGAGAGAGAGATTAGACATTTGATAATGTATTCTCCTGGAGGATATAGAGAAGGTTGGATTTGAAAGCACCAGTATTTTAAAAAATGATGCTATTAAACTGTTTCCCCTCCTGGGAAAAGTTTAGGTGTCTGTTATAAAAGGACACCTTTTCCTTTTGGCAAAATAACTAAAGCAAAGCTGAGAGATAGGATTGCTATACCAGTCACCTAAAGATATGGGAGATGGTCCCTGCACCATTTTATACCTTTAACCTTGGAAAAGTCCTTTAGTGCTCTCTGTGTTACTTACCTCATCAGCAATATAAATATAATAGGGATTTGGGGAAGCTTAGTGAGATAATGTCTCTAATGTGGATTTAGAAATAAATTAAAGAAATTAGTTTCTGGCTTGTACAGCCACTGGTGAGAGTGATAAAGTACACATTTGCAGCAGGTGCTGCTTCAGAGGACCCTTCAGGAAAATACATTCACACCTTTAAACTTATGAATAAACCAACATAAAACACTGGTTATGATTTTTAAATAAGCTCAAAATTTTCTCTTTAAACATTCTTAGCAAACACAAAATCCCTAATTGGAAATAATATGGAATTAATTTATATTTATCAATACAAATCTCAAACCCCACCAGGCATCCCCAAACTATGGCCCGCGGGGCACAATGTGGCCCCCTGAGGCCATTTATCTGGCCCCCACCGCACTGCCGGAAGGGGCACCTCTTTCATTGGTGGTCAGTGAGAGGAGCACTGTATATGGCGGCCCTCCAACGGTCTGAGGGACAGTGAACTGGCCCCCTGTGTAAAAAGTTTGGGGACCCCTGTGTAAGCCAAAAAAAAACTTTTTCAGTTTCCATACTTATTATCGAGAAATCTCATCTAATGTGGAAATAATTAGTTAGAAGAGAGTTTTCAGATATAGTGTTTAAAGCAGAGATTTTTATCATAAAGAGCATTATTGCACATGATAACTTGTAGATTATCACTTAAAATTCTTTGTTGGAGTGACGTCAGAGGAATGGTGAATGAAGGATCCCTTTGGTCTCCCTCCTTGAAGTTTCAGCAACGTGAACAGCTATAACTCAACAAAGGATTTCCTGCCTGCTGCACAAACATGCCTGACAGATCTGTGCATTTAAACATTTAAAGGTGTGCAAGTGAGAAAAAAATAGGAAGGCAAGAAAAGAGAAAAGCTGAAATGAGCCACAAATGCAGCCTTCCTGCTAGAAGCTCACATGGGACTCAGTCTGGAGAGAAGAGAAATCTGGGTGAAACTGACACTCCCTATAGCTGGAAGAAACAAAGGAGTTTGGTGGATATTCCTGCAGGAGTGAGCAGTACAAGCTGTGGCTGAGCCCAGAGATCTGGGCGAGGGCACAGCACAGAGGTATGGCTGCAATTGTTGGGTGCTCGGCATTCCAGACAGAGAAAATAATCCATGGAGCCGGGGTGTCAAAAACATCCCAGAGCTCTCCTCTCTTTGTCTCTGCTGTTGTGAAGCCCGTTATCTACAACTCTGAAAGCTGGTGCTACAGAATCACTTTTTTCCCTGAGCAAAGGGTGCAGATTGTGACAGGTCCTGGGGTCAGAGCACATCGAGGATATCCCTGGATGTCAGAGGTTGCCATTATCAAAAGTCTAAAACAACACCGAAGGCAGCTGGGTACCCCCAGTCTACCCTACCTCCACACAGCAAAGCTACATTAATGGTAGCATGTGGCTGTGGGGGACAGCACTGGGATTTCATGGATTAGGAGCCCTGCCACCAACCACATACCCCTGCAGTGTTGTTCCTCTGTGGCCAAGGTAACCAGATCACAGGGGAGGAAACCACACACCAAGGAACACCATCCCACTAAGGTCTGAAAAACCAGAGAAGTTCAGGAGAGCAAAAAGCTTATGATTTAGCACCACCTACTGGAAAATAATAAAAAAACCTATTGGTATAAATCTATTAGAGAAGTGCCCCTCATCCAAAGATGCCTAGACAGAAAAAGAATCCATCAAATACCATAAATAGCCAAGCTAGTGAGGCAGCTCAGAAAAAAACTAAAATTTATTAGAAAAAAATACTTAAAGACATAGCAATATGTGATATAAATGACAGAACTCAAGATTACAGTTCAGAAAAAACTCAACAGGGTGCAACAATAGAGTCAGGCAGTTTAATGAGCTCCGAAAACAAATCAACAAACAAAATGAGTACTTTACCAGCAATTGAAACTTTAAAAAGGAACTAGACAGAAATATTCTGGAGATGAATAACTTAGTAAAAGACATTAAGAATGAACAAAATGAGCATAAGAAATAGACCTGATCAGCTGGAGGAACGAGTTAGTATATCAAAGAGAAATATAGAAATAATGCAGAGGAAAGAAAAGAGACTTAAACATAAAAAATAAATAATAAAATTTGAGAATTATCTGACTCCATCAGAAAGAGTGATATAAAAATAATAAGCATACCACAAGAAGAAGAGAGGGTGTAGAAAACAGAGTAGAAAACATTCAAACAAATAGTTGATGAGAACTTCCAAACCAATAGAAAAAGCTAGATCCTCAAATCCAAGAAGCAAACAGAACGTTTCATTACTTTAATCCAAAGAGGCCTTCTCCAGTGCACATTATATTAAAACTGTCAAAAATTAATGACAAAAAGGAATTTTTAAGGCATCCAGGGAAAAGGAGAAACTAACTTATAAAGGAAAGCCCATTAAGTTATCATCAGACTTCTCAATAGGAACTCTACAGACTAGAAGAGAGTGAAACCAAATATTTAAAATACTGAAAGTGAAAAATTATCAGCCAAGAATAATATATCTAGCAAAGGTAACCTTTGATATGACGGAGAAATAAAGACATTTCAAGACATATAGAAGCTAAGAAAATTTATCACTAGAAGATCTCCATTGCAGAAAATACTCAAAGGAGTTATTCTACCTGAAACAAAAATCAAAAGGTCACAAAAATATGAGTAAGATCACTAACAAATGTATAGCATAAACAGGGATAATTTGTGATAACAAAAACATAAAAGGGGAGTTGTTCAAGGTCTGAATTAGCAAAAGGGGATGGAAATTAAATGCATTCAAAAGATAAGGGACTACTATACATATAAAACTTTCTTTTGTATAAACCTAAGGATAACCACACAAACACACACAGAAACAAAACTGAGACACAAAACTAAAAAAAAAAAAGGAAACAGTGAAAAAATATTATAGACTACCTCCAAAAACAAAAACAAAAAACAAAAACAGACAGAAACAAAGAAAAAGAACCAATGGAGGCACAGAGCTACCAGAAAACAGAAGATAAAACGGCTATAAGAAATCCTCATACCTCAGTGATTTCCCTAAATGTAGATGGACTGAACTCACCAATAAAGATTAACAGAGTAGCACATTGAATCAGAAAACAAAACTCAACCATATGCTGCTTCAAAGACACATCTAAGTTGCTGAGACAAAGTTACACTCAAAGTGAAAGGTTGAAAAATGATTATCCAAGTAAATAGCATCCACAGAAAAGCAGATGTAACCATACTTATACCTGATAAAATAGATTTCAAGAAAACAAGTGATGGATGTTTTATAATGATAAAGGGGACACTACATCCTGAAGGCATACACTTCCTAATATATGTGCACATATAATCATGGAGCACCAAAATATATAAAACAACTACTAATTAGAACTAAAAGGAGAAACAGACAAAAACACATTTATAATTGGGAACCTTAATACATTATTGACAGCTCTAGATAGATCATCCAAACAAAAAATCAATAAAGAAATATCACCTTTAACAGATTCATTTTATTTATTTATTTATTTATTTATTTATTTATTTATTTATTTATTTTTAGAGAGGAGAGAGAGACAGAGAGAGAGAAAAGGGGGAGGAGCTGGAAGCATCAACTCCAGTATGTGCCTTGAGCAGGCAAGCCCAGGGGTTCGAACCAGTGACCTCAGCATTTCCAGGTTGACACTATCCACTGCACCACCACAGGTCAGGCAAGAAATATCACCTTTAAATGACACATTAGACCAAATGTACATAATTGACTTTTATAGAGCCTTTTATCCTAGAACATCAGATTATACATTTTTCTCCATTGCACATGAAGCATTCTCAAGGATGGACCATATAATGGGACATAAAACTAGCCTTAACAAATTTAAGAAGGCTGAAATCATGCCAAGCATATTCTCTGACCACAGTGTTTTGAAATTAAAAATAAAATGTTGCTTAATTAGTCATGCTGCAGTGGACAGAGTGTTGACCTGAAATGCTGAGGTCCCTAGTTCAAAACCCCAAGGTCACCAGCTCGAGTGTGGAATCATCTACAAGCCCCTGGCCACTGGCTTGAGTTCAAGGTTGCTGGTTTGAGTAAGGAGTCACTGGCTTGGCTTTAGACCCCTGGTCAAGGCACGTATGAGAAACAATCAATGAACAGCTAAAGTTACAAAACTACAAGTTAATGCTTCTCATCTCTTTCTCTTCTTAACACTCTAAATAAATAAATTAATAACTAAATAAATAAATAAGATGATCTCACTTTGGGTGTGGAGCACAGAATATATTCAAATAATGTATCATAGAAATGTACACTTGAAACCTATATGACCTAATTAACCGATATCATCCCAATAAATTTTATAGAAAAAAAAGGATAAGGTTTGAAATGGATTCATTGATTAATACCCAGAAATAAAATAACCTCTTTTTAAATGCCCACACACATAGAAAATCTTTGTCCAATGAAAAATATCTCCAAACTCTCTTTGAAACCCTTTTGTCTTTAAAACATTGTGTAATTAGAAGTGTATGTGTTTAATGTAATTTTATTTTATTTTAATTAAAAAATCCCCCTCTTGTGACATCAATATGCAAGTGTATTTTTTTTTACACTTCCACTGTTTTAGTTTTCCATTGTCTCAATACCTCACCACTGTCTATTACCATGGCAAAGCAAAGAGATATCTCCCTGTCAGAGATTAGTTTTTCATAGAATGGAGAGTCAGAAATTAATGAAGTTAGCAAATATAGCTTTGACAGATAGTGGAGTAAAATATGTAAAACCAGATAAACAGAGTTTAGAAGACACAACACTGTGTTTAGAAAACTATTTTTTGTTCTGGGCTCAAAGGAAGACTATAAATCTCTGGTACCTTGTGTCTTTGTGGGGTCATAAGATAACATCTGACTGATGGAAACTGAGTGACAGAGTTATAACCATTTCCAGGCCAGGTACATAAAACATCGCCAGTGAACAATTCTTCTTTCTTCTTCTTCTGTAGCAAATTTGATGGTCTTTTGTTGAGAAAAGAGAGCTAGAAATGAAGGAAGACTAGGTCTAAAAAGATTCAATATAGTATAGTCCATTATAATTTTCTATATTCCTTCACATATATAATTCTAAAATTAACACTAAGATAATTATACTGTATTCTGATCTTATTATCATTTGGAAGTTTTAAGAAAGTTTATCTTTCTATAGGAAGGGCTTAAGTGTTTCTTGAATCTTTTTCTTTCTGAGTCACTATCCCAAAGACTGTAAATAGAAAGCCAGAATTTGCAAAGTAGTTAATCAAGAGGGAAAAATTCTGGTATCTCCTCTCTCTCTCTCTCTCATTTCTTTTCAGCCAAGCTTTTCTGATGTGAAATAGAAAAATGATCGAAAACACCAAAAATTGTTCCAAGGTGGGAAAGTAGACCTTTGTAACTCAGTTGCTGAGTAAGAATGAGACAGAAATGTATCTATGTAGGCTGAGTCAACTACTGAACTTGTATATGTAATTTTGAATAGTAATTTTGTGTATACCTAGTATTGTTTTCCTATTTTTCTCTGGCAATTGAGGACAATCCAGTTGTATGCTATGGGAAAGATACTCCACAGGAGAGAAAAATAATCGTTATTTTGAAAACAAGACTATAAAACCATTTATGCAAATTACTGAACAGATGGGTACTTGAACACTAAAGGTAACATATTTGTGGGGTTAAACTGATACAAAAAAATCTCATTCCTCAGATGAGTTTTAAATATTTTAGTTTAGCTTAACAATATTATTTAGAATAAACAATTTTCCTTGCATTTGTACTTGACAACCTAATTAAAAGGGGAAAAAAGCTCCTTTAGTCTGTAATATTAGTGGCATTAAGTATGAGCCAGATTTCACAAGCCAAAGGTGATTCCCAGAGACAGGAGTGAGGTTTCTCAAGTCTCAGATCTCACCATCTGACAATTTTGCTATCATAGAACATTACTATTTGTTTTGTATTTAAAAATTTTCAAATTTAGTAATTTGTTATATTTGAGCAGTAATCAGTAGTATAATTAAATTTGTTGACCAATTTCATAAATAGTGTTTTTTCCCAGAAAATAGAAAAAAAATTGTACTATTAGTATAACTGGTTTTGAGTATTCTATGATCAAAACCAAAGATATACAAGTATGGCTTATGTAAGAAATCATGCTATTGAAGAAGAACTCAGCCAGTAGGATGTTTGCAAACAGACAAACAAAGAAACAAAAATGGTTTTTATAACAGCTAACAAGAAATAAATTTGGAAACGTAGAACACACAGCATGAAAAAGTAAATTGTCTCAGGGTTTTTGTTTGTTTGTTTGTTTGTTTGTTTTCAGTGGAAAGAGGGGAGGCACAGAGACAGAGTCTCACATGCACCCCAATTGAGATACCCCCAGCCATCCTACTAGAGGGTGATGCTTTGCTCATCTGGGCATTGCTCCACTGTTCAGCAACTGAGCTCTTCTTAGCACCTGAGGCAGAGGCCATGGAGCCATCTTCAGCACCTGGGACCAACTCACTCCATGGAACCATGGCTGCAGGAGGGGGAAGGGAGAAAGGAGAGAAAAAGAGAAAAGAGAGAGGGGGAGGGGTGGAGAAGCAGATGGGGACTTCTCCTGTGTGCCACAATGGGGATTTGAACAAAGAACATCCACACACCAAGCTGATGCTCTACCACGGAGCCAATCAGTCAGGGCCTCCATGATTTTATGACAGAAAAATGGACAAATGAAGCAAGAGAAATATGGTTGCAAGCTTTTTCAGAATTTAACCCTATAAAAACACTGTGTGGAAATCCAGAAAGAACATTAGATACCAAGATTATTACCATGGAAATGAGTGAAGGAAGTGAAAAATATATGAAAGAATTCCCTGTAATTTTTTAGACTGTAGATGGAAAAACAACAGTTCTTCATAAAGAGAAGACCCTACTATATGCAGAGTATATTGAAAAGTAAAATGTCTGCAGAAATCACTAATAATCTGGCAGAGAATTGAGAGAGAAACAATTGTATATGGTTTTTCTTATCTCAAAGAAAGGAGAATGTCTGCTCTGGCTACATGAGATATCCTCTGGTTTTATACCAGTTCAGTTAGAGTTATGACTTACAATGAGAGAAAAACTAGATAAAGAGACAAACTAATGATTGGATAAAATATAATCCTCTATCTTTAAACTTAAGGGAAAAAATAGAGGATTTTACCTACTTTGCATACCACCAAAAGTCTTCCTGACCATATAGTCAAAGTTCCCTCCATTTACTCATCAGTGACTTACAGTTCCAAGTTAGTACAGCCTTGGCACATGTACTCCAAATCATGATTCACTGGAGTTTGGTCAGAAAACACTTCTGTTTTTGGTTTTCTTAAGATCTGAATTTGCTTTACTTGAACAAAATTCTCACTAAGTCATTTCACAGTGACTTGGAATGTTGGTGTATTGTTTTAGATTTGGTTATAGCTGTGTCTCTTTAAACTTTGAGGTCCTTTTGAAGAAATAAGAGTTGTCTCCAAGACTCAAGATCTGACTCAGGATACAAAATTTAACTTTCAGAACAATTGAAACTTAGATGAAGTGAGGTTTAAAAGAGTCATATTTAGAATCAAATAAAGACCCTAGTAAAGTTCAATTTGAAAGAAATATATATATTGTATATTTTATATACAATAATATAAATGACTAAAGTTCCCACACTTTAAGCTATTTTGTTTTATAATTTAGAAAGTTATACAGGAATGTGAAATAGTTCTAATAATATGTGTCTTTGGATGAAGTTTTAAACAAACATTTGTGTTATAACATTATCATTTGATTCTTACCTGTGAATAAAAGTTGGGTTCCCTAAAAGGAAAAAGATTGTTACCATTTTCAATATTTTTGAGACAAGATTACTTACTTCTTTATCAGGAACAAAAACTTGTAAGGCCTATAGGGGGTGGTAGAGAGAATTCTTTTCTCTGTCTGAATCTTAACACTACTCCATCTGGACTTCATGTTAGAACAAAATTTTTTAACCTTGACATATGGACATTTGGGGTCAGATAATTACTTGTTTTGAGGGTTTCCCTGAACATTTTAGGATGTTTAATAGCATCCTTGGCAACTTTGCATTGAAGTCAGGAGCACTCCTCCATTTCCAACCCCACCCCTGTTATTTTTGACAACCAAGAATATCTTCAACCATTGTTAAATATCCTCTGGGGGACAAAATCACCCCCAGTTGAAAACCACACTGTAGAAGATGAGCTAGGTTTAAGTTAACTTTGGAGGTTGTTAAAAGTCTTGGACATAAGACAGTCTAGGAGTTGGGAGATAAATTATTCATGAATGATAGCTCAGCCTGAAGATGAAAAAATTATTCTGTGTACCTGTTAATTCAATTACTCTTTCCAATAATTTTCTTTTAACTATGATTTTATACTTTTTGTTAAAATGGTCCAGATTACATTATATATAATCCCAGAAAAGGAAGGGGTACAAGTTTTAAATTTGATTGGGAGTTTTTAGAGAATAATTTTCTAAGCTTAGGTGGTGATGGCAATGATAATTACGATAAAATTTTTAAGAGAGTGAATTTCACAAGATACAGGGCCCACTCAGTTTCTCTCAAGGAATACTACCTTTCATCTCATCTTTAAAAAACCAGTTTAAAATTATGTTTGCTGACATCAAATACAGTGTCTATCAGTACTTGATAAGACATGTGTAATAATAACTTAACATTTTTAAGACCAGAGTATAGAATGTCTAGATCCCAGACAATAGAGTACCTGGCACTTTTCTTATTTGTGCTATGGGTGAAAGTACACGTTCAATTTCTTCTAAGTTTCAAGTTATGGATTGAAAAAACAACAACGCAGTTTTTCTATTTGCAAGCTAAGAGTGAAACTATGTGAGTGGGCAGATAAGTGGCAGGTATGTGTCAATGTAGTGATTTTTATATACAGAATATGTAATGAAAAAAAATCTCAAGTTTATGTAAGTTATATAGAAGTCTGTTTAAGAGTGACTTCAAAATACAAATTTTAATGAACATAAGAACAAAAATATACATGTTGAACTAGACAAGTATAGAAAATATAGTTATGTGGAATTGATGTGATGTCACTGAAAAGTGAAATAAATAAGTGCTTTATGAGGACATAAGTTTTAAAGTGTTTTGGATGGAAATTTTCACTAGCTAAGATTGCACTCATTCTTTTTGAAATCATTCCTTACCTTACAAGTGTTTTGTATCTTCAATAATACTCGAAGTTACCGGATGATGGATTAATTGCAAAATGCTCTCTGAAAACATTCCAGTGGACTGCCAAGTAGAACACAGAGGCCTAAAAGGTTTTTAACATTATCAAATTATTATTGCACAGAAAGCTAAAAATATAATTTAACAGTGTATCAGCATCCTGCAAGGCTACTGGTATTTCTACACAATATAACCAAAAGAGATAAAAAATTTGAAAACAGAGAAAAAAAACTGAAATATTTCAAAGATTTTGAATGATATCATGATATCATTTCTTATATAAACACAATCAGTCAATTAAATCTTAGATTAGAAAGTGAAATCTTAGATAATATGTAATATTAAGAGGCTTTATAATCTCATTAATATTTATAAAATCATGAAAAATGTGTGGAAATATATTTTATCATATTCTCTTCTAATTTTCCTCAAATTTTTAAGGTCATAATGAATAAAAATTTTAGGACCTGTAGTCTACCTTCCAAACCATTATCTTTTCTTTATCTAATATATAACTTATAAATATTATACCAATACCTCAGATAATCATTTATTTGTGATTTTATTTTTAATTTATAAGAAACAAAAAAATCACTTACAATATAAAATAAGATAAAAATCATTTGCAATAAATATATTGTAAATAATATGATAAAATATCAATATTTTCAAATGTTTTATTGAATAATGAACATTGAATTAGAATTTATATAATGTCTTAATTGTTGGTTTTAGCTAAAGTTGTGAATGTGCATTTATACTATCAATTTAAATATATGTCAAATAAATATCAAATATATATACATACATAACATATATAAAAACTGAATTGGGCCCTGACAGGACAGCTCAGTTGGTTAGAACATTGCTTCAAAGTGCAGAGGTTACCAGTCTGACCCCTGGTCAGGGAACATACAAGAACAGATCGAAGTTCCTCTCTCTCTCTCTCTCTCTCTCTCTCTCTCTCTCTCTGTCTCTGTCATATCTCCCTTCCTCTTTCACTAAAATCAATAATAAAAATTTATAAAATATACTAAAAAAACTAAATTGACAGTTTTGAAAAACTATTAGATTTTAAATAATCAGAATCTCTAATCATTACCGATTCAGTTGCTCGAGGTTGCTTGAGAATAGCTGAAAATAATTTCTCGTGTTTAAACATATAAAAAATAGAAGACATTTTGGCATTCTATATCTTATTACTATGTGTTTGCTTTGTTCTTCTGAGTCTTTCTTATGAGTAATGCAGGTTTTTATACAACTTTTAAGAGATGAAACAACTTAAGTAAATACATCATTGTGGAGAAATGTCTCGGATACTTGCCGTTTTACAGAACTTAGCAAGAAAATAGTACATATTTTTAACAAATTTACCACACCCTACTATATAATAATCCAAAATAAATGTTCTGGAGATAATATACTTATACTGTACTTTTTCTACAAAAACTGTAGCCCATTGCATTTCTGATGTTCAATTTATTCTATAGTGTCTTATTTTAATGTTGAAACTCTGTGAATATTAATTACAGAAAGACTGAAAAAATCTTCTAAAAATGAAAGGAGGTTCAAAAAATATCAGGGTTTTAATTTAAAGTTAGAAATGAAAACTAAGTTTTCTTTCATCTATTACTTTATATCTAGCCAAGGATCTAGATATATGATTCTTGTCATCTCATTTCACCAGCATTTTCTGATGGTCTACAAAAATATTTATATATCTTCCTGACAAAAGTTGACATAATTGGCACCCTTCTGGCATCTGAACTGAGGCAGAAGGATTGAGATGTCCTGATTCCCTCCGGAGCTTCTTCACGCTTGGGACTGAGGCGTTGTTTCAGAGAAAAGCATGAGTAGAGAATGCTACAGCTATTGTATGTAAAAATAGAAGACTTGTCAATTTAGCTTGTCATCTTGGCATTTTCTATGAATGACTCCATTTTTAAAATGGGGAGCACTATATAAGGTAAACAGATAAATAGGTCTAGAAGATCATTTCTGTAAGCTCATGATAGACTTGGAAATTTTATTTTTCACACATTTTGTGTTTAGTCACACAGTAAATGAGCACTTAGTGTCCTGATTAAGTTTGTGCTCACGTTGTTATGTAGCTTCAGAGTCTGCAAACAAGATACAGGAGAGATATGAGTTTAATCAGAGGCGAAAAAAAGTATAAGACATGTAAAAAGGATGACCTGTCTCTAATTCCTACAAATGGAGGTGTTCCAGGGCTAACAGACAGCAAAGAGACATTTTGGACAGCTGGAACAGAGAAGCCCATAAAGTTCCTGCTTACTATGATTATTTTATGGTCTAAATTCTCTAATTCTGGTAAAAATGTATTAAAACACATTGTAGAGAAAGGACCAGTTGCCATAGACTTTGCATATGTGAAGTGCCCTGCATACGGAATATACAGTGAACAGCCATTTAAATAGATCTCAATAAAGCCACTGCTGAATGTTACCTAAACAACAACAACAAAACAGAATCTAAAGTCAGCTGTTTCAACTGTACTTGATCCTGTTAAACTTTTGGGATCGCAACTGTTGCAGCAATAAGCTCAGAATCACTGAAAAACTCATGTTAGGTTCTGTTTGACTGTCTCCACTTAACAATGCTGAGGATGCTACATTTCTAGGTGCATTTTTATAGCCATTAGTTACTTGAAATCTTGCATATAAGAAGCCAATTTTATAATTAGTGCTTTTTAAAAGTGAATTGTTGGTAGGGCACTTAAAATAATTCTAAGTATTTACTTGAACGTTGATCAAAATAAGTACAATTATAAGAGACAATTAACAAAACCCCATATTTTACTCTTTTCTTAGTGTAGCACATTTTCAGACTAAAGATATCAGTAAGAAATAACACAAAGACATTTATTAATTTACTAAACCACAAGTATTTAACATTTAAAAAAATTATTGATTGATTTGAGAGAGAGACAGAAACATCAATTTGAGGTTCCACTTATTTATGCATTGATATGTTGATTATTGTACATGCTCTGACCGGGGATCAAACCCATCTACTCTAACCATATAACCAACTGGGCCAGGGGTCAAGTATTTACCATTGTTTATCAAGATGTGACTTAGAAGGAATTTATAATACAGAGGTTAAGTTCTAACAGAGCCTGTGTTCACTGCGGTGAAAAATAGTATTAACAACATGAGTACTAAAGCAGAATTAGAATCTTCAGGAACCAATTGTAAACATCACCACAGTTTTGTGTAGATTCTTTATATAATAAAATCGCTTTAATATTATTTTTGAAATTATGAAAATTACAATATATGCCAAGGTTGTAATGAGTATGTTTTATTCATGGAATGCTTGGACAAAAGCATTCAGCATCTTAAGTGATCAACATTAAAAATATTTACCCTAAATGTTTTCACTCTTTTATAAACTCTGACCTTGCACTTTGATACAACAATTTCTGGTTTTATGTTTCTCTACATGACATTTATAGATGAAACTGGATCATTAATCAGTCTAAGCACTTTCTTACATAGTTTTTGCAGCAAACTTACTTTGAATTTTCACAATATAGTTTTTTAAATGCAAATACAGCTTCCCAGTTTTCTAAAGTGTCTTTCCCCTCACTGCAAGGGATTAGATGCTGGTATTCTCTGCTGCAAAATCCTGACAAGCTGATTACACCTTTGTCTTTGCAGCAGTCTCAGCCTGTTACAAAGTAAGAGGTTGTAAATTCTAGCTACTCATTTTTCCATTTCACTGTCCATAGGAGCTAGTGAAAGATGGAACTGTTCTTCAATTCTACCCTCTTATGGCAGTTAAAATAATAGCCAAATTCGACCCCCCCCAGAATAAAATTGAGATATAGGCAGTGATTTCAAGAAACACTGAGCAATTTTGTACAGGAATCAAATCAGTTTCTTGTGCAGCACTCTCACCAAATAAAAGGCTTTATGATTTTGTTACATGCATGGGAAATGTCCAGAGAGTACTACCACGTGGAAAAAGGTACTCTTCTCTTTCCAACTAATTCTCTGTCACAGTCAGCCTGTTTGCTGCAGTGTTACTGTGACATTTTTCTTTATCATGCTTTGTTCAAGGACACATAAAATTGAAATAAAATATCCAAAAACATATAAATGTTTTTCTCAAAGAAGTTTATTATATGCACAAAAGGCAAAATATATGTAAAAGTAGAGCTTCCAAACATAAGTAAAAAATAAGGTGCCTGAATCTTCAGTATTTCAACTATTGAAAATGTTTGATTTAATCTCTTACTAAATAAACTATACTTCCCCAAATATTTGAGACACATAAAATTTTTATTTATTTTTATTTTTTTTTAAATTTTTTTATTTATTCATTTTAGAGAGGAGAGGGAGAGACAGAGAGAGAGAAGGGGGGGAGGAGCTGGAAGCATCAACTCCCATATGTGCCTTGACCAGGCAAGCTCAGGGTTTTGAACTGGTGACCTCAGCATTTCCAGGTCGATGCTTTATCCACTGCGCCACCACAGGTCAGGCCACATAAAATTTTTAAATGAATGACATTTTAATTAAAAATATATATGTACGGCCTAGTGTGCGGAGGACCCGGGTTCGATTCCCGGCCAGGCCACACAGGAGAAGCGCCCATTTGCTTCTCCACCCCTCCGCCGCGCTTTCCTCTCTGTCTCTCTCGTCCCCTCCCGCAGCCAAGGCTCCATTGGAGCAAAGATGGCCCGGGCGCTGCGCATGGCTCTGCGGCCTCTGCCTCAGGCGCTGGAGTGGCTCTGGTCGCAACATGGCGACGCCCAGGATGGGCAGAGCATCGCCCCCTGGTGGGCAGAGCGTCGCCCATGGTGGGCGTGCTGGGTGGATCCCGGTCGGGCGCATGCGGGAGTCTGTCTGACTGTCTCTCCCCGTTTCCAGCTTCAGAAAAATACAAAAAAAAAAAAAAGAAAAAAAAATATATATGTAGTAAAGACAGTATAAATTTATAAAAAGTGCACATATCAGATGATTTTGCTAAAACTTTCCTAATTTTTAAATGTTAGTATCATATTTAAACTTTTGCCCTGTTATAAAAGGTATTATTCCTATTTCTTGTGTTACTGTGCCAAAGTCTGTGTGCCTGGCACTTTGAAAAGCAAAAAATCAAAACATCAGGTTTTGGAGTAAGGAAAGGTTTAGTGATCTAGAACATGCTGTAAAGCCAGTAGCCATGGCCACTATCACAGCCCCCTGGCCCATGCAAGTTCACATTTGATTTGGACAGACGGTAATGAAACAATGGAGCCTAGAACTGGTGGGCCATTACCTTTAATCCTAGCTGGCACCCAGTGGGCAAGAAATATACACAGTGGGGAAACACTTCCCTTTCCATTCAGGGCTCCAAAGCCACTGATTCATCCAAGTTTTCTAGAATCAATGATTTCTACCTCACCAGCCATATTTACCTCTGTTCCCCATCTCCTTCTCCCTGCTGCAAACTCTACATAAACTGGGTTCTTCTTTAGCACTCTGCCATCTTGGCTGCCTCTCCTTGAAATGCTAATTTCAGGAACTGAGAGAGAGAGAGCCCCCGGTTTGCTGACCCATTTTATAGTGTAGAAATCAAAACCTTTAAGCCAATATAGAAATAAGGAAGTCTCTGATACAAAGTCACTTATCTGAGGCATAAATGGGATTCTTCATAAGAGTGCACCACCCCACATCATGCAACAGTCAAGGGTGTAGGGTAAAGCTTAGCTTTGAAAAGTTCTTAGTTTTAAAAGAGAGAAAAGGCTTAGTCTTAAAACTAAGTCTTAGGCTATAATAACTTTGCCGGCTTACAGCCTGTCTACCATACCCATTGCAAACTATAAGAGAGCAAACATATATATCATATTTACAAACTTATTTGACTGACACATGCCAAAAAAGAATATGTAAGTCTTAGTAATTCCTCAAATTTTTCTTAAGAAAATACAGAATTCAAACTTCTTTTACGTCAAGGGAGGTGTCGGGCAAATGAGTTTGTAAAATTTGTATTATTTGAGTTTGTTCACTTTTGGTGTTAAAAAATGGCATTGGGCAGCGCCAGGTATATGCTCTATGAAATTCCAATACCTTCCTGCTGGGGAAGGGCCATTGTATTACTAATGTTTGCTGGAGGAGGGGTTTTCATGCCAGAAAGTTGAGAGTAGGAGAAGGAGAAAAAGAAACCAACATGGCCCGGAAGGAAAGAGAAGCCATGTTTTGCAAGAAGAGGGCAGGCGTGTAGGTGGGAAACCAAAGGTGAGGGGCCTTTGTGAGCACCGCGGAGACCGGTGGGGCCTTTGATTCTAGGGGAAACCGGAGAATGTGTTGGTGGCTTTGGGAGTTCTGATTGAAAGGTAAGTGTTTTTTCCCTGTGTGTTTCCTTGCCAGCCAGTGCGAGACTTGAATAAAGGAATGGCCCACCATTTTTTGGCTCCACTGGTTCTTTACCATCTGTCTGAATCTAAAGAGAGCCTGCATGTGAATGGCCATGATGGCAGCGACTACTGGACTTACAGGAGGGAGAAGGGGAGGGGCTGTTTTTTATAAAAACTCAAGCTCTAAGCAAAATTCCTCTAATGATTAACATGTCTAAAGCAAAAGCTATATATTAGCCTAAAGGCTAGGGGAAAAACACAATCTTAACAAGATAAGAGTCAGAGAAACCAATCATTTTAGTCTGTTACACTTGGAGAAAAACAAGTAATAAGGAGGATTTCTAAGACAAAGGAGGGTTGTGTATCATTTAGAAACCATAAATAGCAAATAAGCAGAAAGTTACTATATGGCCAGTGCCATCATCATGGCCACTGCCATCATCATGCCAGGCAGGCTCACATTGGATTCGGCAGAAGGTAAAGAAACATTGGAGCCAAAAAAAAATGGTGGGCCATTCATTTATTAAAACCTTGTACTAGAGGACAAGAAAACACTTCCCTTTCAATCAGGGCTCCCAAAGCCCTGATGCATTCTCTGGTACCACAGCAGGGAGAATATTCCCTAGTTCCTTCTAGAATTAAAGGCCCCATTAGTCTCAGCAGAGCTTGCAAAGCCCTTCAACTTTGGTTCCCCATCTACACTCCTTCCCCCATGCAAAAATGGCTTCTTTTTCAGCACTCTGCATTCTCTCCACTCTCTCTGCAAAACTACTTGGACTCACGAAGACCCTTCCTCCAGCAAACATTAGCAGAACAATGGCCCCTGCCAAGCAAAAATGCAATCCCCAATTTGCAATCAACTGCCCTGCTCTGAGGGCAAGCACACAGGTGGCTGCCCAGTGCCAGTTTTGACAATAAAAGTGAGCAAACTCAAAAAATAACAAATTTTAGAAACTCATTTGCCCAATACTACCCAAAAGTTTGATTTCACCAAAGGAAACAATGTTCTTTACTACATTATCTTGGGTCTACAAAGACTCCTACAATTAACACTTAACTAATTTGTTCAGAAAACAAGCTTTCCATGAAACATTTGGTCATCAACAGGTTAAATTGACTCTAATGTGTTTAGGAAAATAAATAAAGCTTAAAAAAAACTCAAGAGCAATGGCTATACCCACTGGGAGCATATCTTGAGATTTTTTACAGTGGTACGTGTTCATAATTCTCTGGTAAATATATGAAGATTAAAAGGACTACATAAATTTTCAAAACATTTGAGGGAAATAATCAAGCAACTTAATTAGATTAAATTAAAATGTAACAGTATTTGCATAAGTTGTTGAAAACTGTAATGTAGTAAAATGAGCTGTATATTTTAAGGAAAAAAATATCCAATGCATATCCTTTTAGATCTAGAAGAATAATTCTTGGCATTTTTTTAAAATTGATATATAGATTCATGCATAATAATGAGACAAACTTAAAAGCCATTTGTTCCAAATTTAGATATGATTAAGAATTTTTCTACAATATGTTTTACATTAAATCATGGAATAGTGTTCATCAAACTTCTCGTAAAAGGCAGATTATTTTAACAGCTGTTATTTTGTTTTATTAATTTTAAATCTACCTTGTTGTCTTGATATTGTTTTCTCTAGATTCATATATCCACTCAATTTCTTACTAAAATTTATGTAGTTTTAAGTAATTGGTATAAACTTATAACCTAGTATCAAAATTTTCACTTTTCAAGTTAAATTTAATTATTTTTCTTATACCACACTGACTTCAATTATTTTATAATTATATTCAGCTATCTTTATATTTCTTTAATTTGTAACTTTTCTCCTCACTCTTAAAAAATAACAATGTAAACAAAAATAGAAAAAGAAAAAGAAAGAAAGACAAAAAGGACATAGCAGAGTGCAGTAATGCAACAATGCTGTACTTTTCTTAAAAAAATAACAGATAATGATGTCAGAGTAATGGTGCTGTAAGGAGCGATACTGATAAATCTCCCCCAAAACTCAACAAGATCTTCAACCAGAAACAGAAAAATCTATCCTTGGAGCCTCCAGATGTTCCTCAATACACACGAAGGTATGGTAGAGTGAAAAATTGGCTAAATATATAATCAAACCCCAAAGGAAATAAGGAGAAAGAAACACTCCACCTTCCTCACTAACCTAAATAAGGGCTGCTTTCACTGGGAACTGAGGGTATAGGAACTAAGGCAATAGATCCAGGCCGTGGCACAAATGGCTGAACCAGGCTGTGGTACAGAGATTCAAGCCGAGGAAAAACTGTGCATGTGGCAACCTAGTCAACACAAGCTAACGCTCGTACCAAACCCAGACAAACAAAGGCACTCGGGACAGATATCTGCCCTGATCTCCTGGTCTGTGCACGCAGATAGTGGGTGAGACATTCCTCCGAGTGCCCCGGGAGTGGGCGCCCGTGTTCCCAGACAGAGGGACAGAGTCAGTGGCCTTTGTGTGGGCCGAAAGCAAAATCTTGAGGCTGCCCCATCGCCCTGAAAAAGCCACGCACACGGAGGGAGTGAGAGCTAATTCCAATGCTGGAACTTATCCATGCGGACGGGGGTCTCATTCAGAGTGAGAGGTGGCCTGCTCCATATCCTGGTGGGCGAGCGCAGATAGTGAGTGAGAGATTCCTCCGTGCACCCTGGGAGTGGGTTACCCGTGTTACCAGACAGAGGGGCAGAGTCAGAGGTCTTTGTGTGGGTGGAAGTCCCACCTAATTATGCTAGCAACTCTGACTGACTGAGCCTTACCCAGAGTCCTGTGCAGAGTGGGAATAGAGTGGGGATTTGCCAGCTCTTTGAGCCTCTTGCTCTCCAGGCAGAGGCAGTAGCAACTCCATAGCTGGATCATCAGGCTACTAATTCAGGAAGGAAAGACTAGGAGAGAGGCTCCGGGAACACAAACTCTCTCATTGTCGGAGCCTACAAATGCTAATGAGCCTCAACTGCCAACGAGACTGAAGCCCAATATATGACATCGCCATAGAGACTTATCAACTGCAAAACTCTATCTGAGTGTGCCACAGGGGCAGAACCCGGGGTATAGAGTCACCGACCAGGAAGAGGGAGAGAAAAGAAAAAGCAAGAAGATAACCTCTCAAAATCAAGAATAATCCACAGACTTTATAACCTATCCCATTTTATAATATTTATTCGTTTGTTTCTCTTATCTTCATTCTTGATTATTTTTTTCCTCTTCCAATTTGGTCATTTAATTCTCTGCTGGTCTTACTCTCTCCTCTCCTTGAACTACACTACCTATAAGTGTTACATCTCCCATTATCTTTTCTTTCTTCTTTCTTTCTCTCTATGAGGGTTGCACTCCAAAATCCTTAACTCTCTCTCTCTCTCTCTATTTCCTTTTCTTCTTTTTTCAGTGGTTCCCTCTTTTATTTTTTCTCTTTCTTTTCTCCTTCTATATTAGTTTCTTCTTTTCTCCTTTACATCTCCTGTCATTCAATCCTCAATAACAAACAAATTATTTTATCTGGGACTCAAACTTATGTTTGCGGTGCTTTGGGGGTTTTTAATTCGCTTTTTAACTCACTAGCAGTGCTCCCAACCTTGGCTATCCATTTTATCTAGTTCTTGTTCCACTAAATACAATAGTAATTTTTAAATTTTCCCCCTTTTTTCCTTTTCCCTCTTATTCCTCTCATCATATCTATTAGTGAACCAACACCTAAAAGCAAATCATTTTATTCTTGACCCAAATTTTTTTCTTATTTGCATTTTGTGGGTCCATACACCCCTTTTTTGCCCCTTTATTACTTCTCCCCAAATCAGGCCCTCCATTATAGGTATTGTTTGTTCTATTTAGCACAATATAATTCACAGTTCACCACAAGACTTTCTCAAGAAGAAAGGGAGAGGAGAGGAGAGGGAGAAAAGAGGGGGAGAAATAATTTTTTTTAATTTTTTAAAATTCTTTTTTATTTTTATTTTTTTAACTTTTCAGTCTTTATTAATTCTCATTAATAATATCAACAAAACCACCCTCAGATGCCACTAAGGAAGAGAAAATTGAATATCATGGATACAAAAGAAAGGTAACACAGATAGATGAGAAAAAATATATGGAGAAAAAATTTAATATATTGGAAACCTTGGAGCTAAATGACAGAGAATTTAAAATAGAAATCCTAAAAATACTCAGAGATATACAAGAAAACACAGAAAGGCAAATTAAGGAGCTCAGAAAACAACTCAATGAACACAAAGAATATATTTCCAAGGAAATTGAAACTATAAAAACAAATCAAACAGAGATGAAAAACTCAATTCACAAGCTGAAAAACGAGGTAAAAAAGTTTAGCTAATAGAACAGGCCAGATAGAAGGTAGGATTAGTGACATAGAAGACCAGCAACTTGAGGCACAACAGAGAGAAGAAGAGAGATACTCAAAAATTTTAAAAAAATGAAATAGCCCTATAAAATTTTTGACACCATCAAAAAGAATAACATAAGAATAATAGGTATATCAGAGGGAGAAGAGAGAGAAAATGGAATGGAGAACATACTCAAACAAATAATAGATGAGAACTTCCCAAGTCTGTGGAAAAAACTAAAGCCTAAAATTCAAAAAACAAACAGAACTCTGAGTTTTCTTAACCCCAACAAACCTACTCCAAGACACATCATAATGAAATTGGCACAAACCAACGACAAAAAAAAAATTCTTAAGACAACCAGGGAAAAGAAGAATACAACATATAAAGGAAGACCCATTAGATTATCATCCAATTTCTCAACAGAAACTCTACAAGCTAGAAGAGAGTGGACCCCAATATTTAAAGTCCTGAAAGCGAGGAACTTTCAGCCATGAATACTATACCCATTAAAGCTATCCTTCAAATACAAAGGAGAAATAAAAACATTCACAGATACAGAAAATATGAGGAAATTTATCATCACAAAACCCCCACTCCAGGAATTACTAAAGGAGGTTCTCCAACCAGATACAAACAAACAGAAAAAACACAAGTAAAAGCTCCACCAAGAACACAATAAAACCAAATTTAAACTATGACAACAACAAAAAAAGGGAGGGAGAGGATGGAGATTAACAGTAGCAAAGGACAATGATGTGCAAAAGTACTCACAAGATAGTGCACTACAATGAACAGGGTAGGAACCCTTTCCATTACTTAATGGTAAACATCATTGAAAAAACCACCACAGAAGCACATGAGATAAAAAAGATAGCAACAGAGGAAAGAGGTATGAAATACAACCAAATAAAAACAAAAGATAGAAAAACGAAAAAAGGATCAAACAAGACACAAAATTAACAGAAAGCAATTTATAAAATGGCAATAGGGAACTCACAAGTGTCAATAATTACATTAAATGTAAACGGATTAAACTAACCAATATAAAGTCTCAGAGTAGCAGAATGGATTAAAAAAGAAAATCCAACTGTATGCTGCCTACAAGAAACTCATCTAAGCAACAAGGATAAAAACAAATTCAAAGTGAAAGGCTTGAAAACAATACTCCAAGCAAATAACATCCAAAAAAAGCAAGCATAGCAATACTCATATCTGATAATGCTGACTACAAGACAGCAAAAGTACTCAGAGACAAAAATGGTCATTTCATAATGATTAAAAGGACACTGAATCAAGAAGACATAACAATTCTTAATATATATGCACCAAAACAAGGAACACAAAAATATATAAGATAGCTACTTATTGACCTTAAAACAAAAAACTAACAAAAATACAATCATACTTGGAGACCTCAATACACCGCTGACGGCTCTAGATCAGTCATCCAAACAAAGAATCAACAAAGATATATTGGCCTTAAACAAAACACTAGAGCACCTGGATATGATAGACATCTACAGGACATTTCATCCCAAAGTAACAGAGTATACATTTTTCTTCAGTGTACATGGATCATTCTCAAGAATTGACCATATGTTGGGCCACAAAAACAACATTGCAAATTCAGAGCATATTTTCTGATCATAAAGCCTTGAAACTAAAATTCAACTGCAAAAAAGAGGAAAAAAATCCCACAAAAATGTGGAAACTAAACAACATACTTTTAAAAAATGAATGGGTAAAAGAAGAAATAAGCACAGAGATCAAAAGATATATACAAGGCCCTAGCCGTTTGGCTTAGTGGTAGAGCGTCGGCCTGGTGTGCAGAAGTCCTGGGTTCAATTCCCGGCCAGGGCACACAGGAGAAGTGCCCATCTGCTTCTCCACCCCTCCCGCTCTCCTTCTTCTCTGTCTCTCTCTTCCCCTCCCACAGCCAAGGCTCCATTGGAGCAAAGATGGCCCGGGCGCTGGGGATGGCTCCTTGGCCTCTGCCCCAGGCGCTAGAGTGGCTCTGGTCACGACAGAGGAACACCCCGGAGAAGCAGAGCATCGCCCCCTGGTGGGCAGAGCGTCACCCCCTGTTGGGCGTGCCAGGTGGATTCCGGTCGGGTGCATGCGGGAGTCTGTCTGACTGTCTCTCCCCATTTCTAGCTTCAGAAAAATACACACACACACAAAAAAGATATATACAGACAAATGAAAATGATAATACGACATATCAGAATCTATAAGATGCAGCAAAAGCAGTGATAAGAGGGAAGTTCATATCATTTCAGGCCTATATGAACAAACAAGAGAGAGCCCAAGTGATCCATTTAACTTCACACCTTAAGGAACTGGAAAAAGAAGAGCAAAGACAACCAAAAACCAGCCGAAGAAAGGATATAATAAAAATCAGAGCAGAAATAAATGAAATAGAGAACAGAGAAACTATAGAAAAAATTAATAGAACAAGGAGCTGGTTTTTTGAAAAGATCAACAAAATTGACAAACCCCTGGCAAGACTTACCAAGGAAAAAAGAGAAAGAACTCATATAAACAAAATTCAAAATGAAAAAGGAAAAATCACCATGGACATTATAGATATACAAAGAATTATTGTAGAATATTATGAAAAACTTTATGCCACTAAATTCAACAACCTAGAAGAAATGGATGGGGATAAATTCCTAGAACAATACACCTTCCTAGACTTAGTCAAGAAGAAGCAGAAAGCCTAAACAGACCTATCAGTAGAGAAGAAATAGAAAAAACTATTAAAAACTTCCCCAAAAATAAAAGTCCAGGCCCAGACAGCTATACCAGTGAATTTTATCAAACATTCAAAGAAGACTTGGTTCCTATTCTACTGAAAGTCTTCCAAAAAATTGAAGAAGAAGCAATACTTCCAAACACATTTTATGAGGCCAACATAACCCTCATTCCGAAACCAGGCAAGGATGGCACAAAAAAAGAAAACTACAGACAAATATCTCTAATGAATACAGTTGCTAAAATACTAAACAAAATACTAGCAAATCGAATACAACAACATATTAAAAAAATAATACATCATGATCAAGTGGGATTCATCCCAGAATCTCAAGGATGGTTCAACATACGTAAAACGGTTAACGTAATACACCATATCAACAAAACAAAGAACAAAAACCACATGATCTTATCAATAGATGCAGAAAAGGCTTTTGATAAAATACAACACAATTTTATGTTTAAGACTCTCAACAAAATGGGTATAGAAAGAAAATATCTCAACATGATAAAGGCCATATATGATAAACTATCAGATAACATCATATTAAATGGCACTAAACTGAAGGCTTTTCCCCTTAAATCAGGAACAAGACAGGGTTGTCCACTCTCTCCACTCTTATTTAATGTGGTACTAGAGGTTCTCGCCACAGCAATCAGACAAGACAAAGAAATAAAAGGCATCCATATCAGAAAAGAAGAAGTGAAGGTATCACTTTTTGCAGATGATATGATCCTATACATCGAAAACCCCAAAGAATCCACAAAAAGACTACTAGAAACAATAAGCCAATACAGTAAGGTCGCAGGATACAAAATTAACATACAAAAGTCCATAGCATTTCTATATGCCAACAATGAAACATTTGAGAACCAACTCAAAAAAATAATCCCCTCATGATTGCAACAAAAAAAATTAAATACCTAGGAATAAACATAACAAAGAATGTAAAGAACTTATATAATGAAAACTACAAACCATTGTTAAGGGAAATCGAAAAAGGTACAATGAGATGAAAGAATATTCCTTGTTCTTGGTTAGGAAGAATAAATATAATCAAGATGGCCATATTACCCAAAGCAATATACAAATTTAATGCAATTCCCATCAAAATTTCAATGACATTTTTTAAAGAAATGGAACAAAAATCATCAGATTTATATGGAACTATAAAAAACCCCGAATAGCCAAAGCAATCATAAAGAAAAAGAATGAAGCTGGAGCATTACAATACCTGACTTCAAACTCTATTATAGTGCCAGGCAATCAAAACAGCATGGTATTGGCAGAAAAATAGACACTCAGACCAATGGAACAGAATAGAAAGCCGAGAAATAAAACCACATATATATGGTCAAATAATTTTTGATAAAGGGGACAACAACACAATGGAGAAAAGAAAGCCTCTTCAACAAATGATGCTGGGAATACTGGAAAGCCACATGCAAAAGAATGAAACTGGACTATAGTTTGTTCCCTTGTACTAAAATTAATTCAAAATGGATCAAAAATCTAAATATAAGACCTGAAACAATTAAGTACATAGAAGAAGACATAGGTTCTAAACTCATGGACCTTGCTTTTAAAGAGTATTTTATGAATTTGACTCGAAAGGCAAGAGAAGTGAAGGCAAAAATTAATGAATGGGACTACATCAGACTAAGAAGTTTTTGCTCAGCAAGAAAAACTGATAACAAAATACACAGACAGCCATCTAAATGGGAAATGATATTTTCAAACAACTGCTCAGATAAGGACCTAATATCCAAAATATACAAAGAACTCATAAAACTCAACAACAAACAAACAAACAATCCAATAAAAAAATGGGAAGAGGACAACAGACACTTCTCCCAGGAAGAAATACAAATGGCCAACAGATATATGAAAAGATGCTCATCTTCTTTAGTTATTAGAGAAATGCAAATTAAAACTGCAATGAGATACCACCTCACACCTGTTAGATTAGCTATTATTAACAAGACAGGTAATAGCAAATGTTGGAGAGGCTGTGGAGAAAAGGAACCCTCATTTACTGTTGGTGGGAATGTAAAGTAGTATAACCATTATGGAAGAAAGTATGGTGGTTCCTCAAGAAACTGCAAATGGAACTACCTTATGACCTAGCAATCCCTCTACTGGGTATATACCCCCAAAACTCAGAAACATTGCTACGTAAAGACACATGCAGCCCCATGTTCATTGCAGCATTGTTCACAGTGGCCAGGACATGGAAACAACCAAAAAGCCCTTCAATAGATGACTGGATAAAGAAGATGTGACACATATACACTATGAAATACTACTTAGCCATAAGAAATAATGATATCGGATCATTTACAGCAAAATGGTGGGATCTTGATAACATTATACCAAGTGAATAATTAGAAAAAAACAGAAACTGCATTATTCCATATGTAGGTGGGATATAAAAGCGATTCTAAGATACATTGATAAAGTGTGGTGGTTACAGGGGGTGGGGGAAGAGGGAGAGGAAAAGGGGGAGGGGAAGGGGCACAAAGAATACTAGATAGAAGGTGACAGAGGACAATCTGACTTTGGGTGATGGGTAAGCAACATAATTGATTGACAAGATAACCTGGACATGTTTTCTTTGAACATATGTACCCTGATTTATTGATGTCATCCTAGTAAAATTAATTAAAAAATAAATAAATAAGAAAAAAAATAACAATTGATGTTTCTAAAGTTACTACTCTACAGGGTTATATTCAGAAGTGACTTTTGGATAAATTTGTGGGAAAACAGTTTTATTATTAAATAAATATGGGAGGTACTATGTTAACAAGTTTTTATAAAAACAGAACTTCTAAAAGAAAAACCTATTAATTACTTTTGTGTTACATAAGTAGTCCAAGTCATAGAAACAGAAAGTAGAATGGTGATTACTAGTGATAAAGGAACGGTAGGGGATGGAGATTTAATAGGTATGGAGTTTCAAATTGAAGATGTAAAAATGCTAGAGATCTCTTTCATAACAATATGAATATTTAATTCTATTGAACTGTACACATATTGATGGCAAAGATGGTCAATTTTATATATTTTATAACCACAAAATCAAACCTGTTAATTTTTTTTGCACAGTGCTATTTCTATATTTTCATATATGGTTTGATTTATTGCCCAAACCAATTTGATCATACCTATTTTTATTTTGTTTTTATGGGTTTTTGCAAATTAGTACCTTAGAAAAATATAACACACAACATAGTTTGATAAATTACTTATGGATTCTTATTGTTGAAAATTAAGGGTTTGATCCCCAGACAGGGCACACAGGAGAAGCACCCATCTGCTTCTCCACTTATCCCCCTCTCCTTCCTCTCTGTCTCTCTCTTTCCTTTCTGCAGCCAAGGCTCCATTGGAGCAAAGATGGCCCGGGCACTGAGGATGGCTCTGTGGCCTCTGCCTCAGGCGCTAGAATGGCTCTGGTTGCAACAGAGCGACGCCCCAGATAGGCAGAGCATCACCCCCTGGTGGGTGTGCCGGGTGGATCCCAGTCGGGTGCATGCAGGAGTCTGTCTGTTTCCCTGTTTCCAACTTCAGAAAAATTTAAAAAAATTAAAAAAATAAAAAGAAAATTAAGATGATAAACCTTAAAATCCATCTTTGCAAGAGTCAAATTTCTGTTTACTTACCTATCATTCTCTCTCATAGAAATATTTTTAACTTAATTCTTTTCTTTAAGATTTTTTTTATTTAGAAATGAAATTTGATGGGGTGATATTGTTCAATAAGTGTAAGTAGGTTTCACGTAAACATGTCTATAGCATATGAACTATTGATTGCATTGTATGTCCATCACCAAAAGTCAAATCATTTTCCCATACTGTATATTTGTCCCTCTTTACTGCCCTAACTGCCCTCCTCACTCTGCTAAACACTTCACATTTGTCTACATCCACGAGTCTCAGTTTTATATTCCACCTATGTATGAAATCATATCATTCTTATCTTTTTCTGATTTACTTATTTCACTTAGCATAATGTTCTCAAGGTCCATCCATGTTGCTATAATTGACAATATATCCTCTTTTCTTACCACTGAGTAGTAGTATTCCATTGTATATATGTACCACATCTCCTTTAACCAATCCTCTATTGAGTGACATTTCGGTTGTTTCCATGTCTCCACCACTGTGAATAATGCTGAGATGAACATGGAGGTGCCTGTGTCTTTGCTTACCAATGTTTTTGAGTTTTTCGGATGGATAGCCAGTAGTGGGAATGCTATAATGTAGTAATGTAGTAAGTTCTTTACTTAAGAACCCTTTTGCCTGACAAGGTGGTGGCAAAGTGGATAGAGCGTCGGACTGGGATGCTGAGGACCCAGGTTCGAGACCCCAAGGTCGCTAGCTTGAGCACAGGCTCATCTGGCTTGAGCAAAAGCTCACCAACTTGGACCCGAAGTCTTTGGCTCGAGCAAGGGGTTACTCGGTCTGCTGAAGGCCCAGGGTCAAGGCACATATGAGAAAGCAATCAATGAACAACTAAGATGTCACAATGAAAAACTGATGATTGATGCTTCTCATCTCTCTCTGTTCCTGTCTGTCCCTATCTATCCCTCTCTCTGACTCTCTCTCTGTCTCTGTAAAAAAAAAAAAAAAGGAATCCTTTTAGGTTTTTGCTATCTCCGAATGAGAACTTACTATGTCTTCTTCAAGCATTTAATAATACAGGTTTAATAGAACCTAGATAAAAATAATTCTATGCAGCTTTCTTAAGACTTGACCCTCAACTGTTTTATTTTACAAAATAACATTGCACTGTTTCCCTTATCCAAAAAGATACTAAATCCATTTACAGTCAGAGTATATTACTCTATATATAATATTCAATTGTAAGAATGACTATGCCAAATACATGTCAATATCACAACATACAATATTCAGGCCATATTTTTCTCTGAATTTTGGCCAATTATAAAATAAATGATTCATTTTGTTGATGTTTCCTTAATATTCTCAAATCCCAGTTAGTGTCTAAATTTTTGTAATTTTTTTAAAAGCTAATAAAAAATTCCAGGATATTTATTATAGTATTTATAAATAAAACCTTTAGTTGTTGGGGAAGAAAGTCATAAAATAAAAAAACCCAAAACTATATATATATATATGATTGATTAAGTCAAAATAAGATTGATCTATCTAATAAATTTAATTCCATATCAGGCCATAGCACTAGCATGGAATGTAGAGAAAAGTTTTTTCATGTTATGAATATATGCTAAAAATTCATAATTGACCACTGGTACATAAATTGATTTAAATTTATAATGTTATTATAAACCTTTTTATGTCTCAGTCATCACCTGTTTCAAAATCTAATGTAAATTTTAGAGCAACACAATAAGATTTAAAACAGTTCACAGAAAATCATATTTTGGAGTTTTATTTTTAATGGAAATGCTTTACCAATTATTTCACATGTTTAAATAACAACTTTACATTATTTTTAAAGACAATAATCGATAGAACTTCCCCAATCCTATATTTAAATAAGCTTATGAATACTAAAAAAGATATTAATTTATGACCTTTCAAAGAAAATAATTAAAATTTTAATAGGTCTCTTTTATTCATAAAATCCTCTACTTTTTTCTTTTTGAATATTGGAATAAAATATTAAATTTCATATTGCCTTTTTCTCTTTAATATAGGAGAGCTTTTTTTTAGAAGTCTATCAGATTGCATTACCATTGTGTTTACTTTCCTGTAAAGAATTTTCCCACTATCTGTCTTCCTTAGAATATTTGCAACTTGTATAATTTTGATTTGGTAATTTCTAGTGTTAGTGAAGGGTACAATGCTCTATTTATAGGGAAAACTGTATTTGTAATCATTCTGATGAAAAATGCTCTATCTTTCATTACATTAACTTTCAATCTTAATAGAAAAAAACTATAAACGTATTTAAGCTGATTTTTATTACAGCTTTTGCTAATCATTAATCATTATATTTATTTGTACCATTCTCAGCAAACAGAGAACAATCACAATAAGTCATTAAGACTGCATTTACAATCTTGTGATCTATTCAATTTAGCTCTATTCAATGTAGATATTTGAAAGTTGGGGAAAACTATCATTTTGCAAAGTTTCTTCTAAAAATGAGCTCAGGTCTTGGCCAGTTTGCTCAGTGGATAGAGTGTTGGTCCAGAATATGGATCTCTCAGGTTCAATTCCTAGTCAGGGCACACAAGAGAAGCACCATTTGCTTCTCTTTCTCTCCTTCATCCATTTCTCTCTCTCTCTATCGTTTTCGTAGCCAGTGGCTCAATTGGTCCTAGCATTGGTCCTGGACACTGAGGGTATCTCAGTTGATTCGAGCATCAGCTCTAGACATGGGTTTCCAGGTGGTTGGTAAATAAATAAATAAATAAATAAATAATGAGCTTGACTTGTATACACAAGTGAATGTGGTAAGGTCTCCCTCTTTTAACTGATAAAATTTGAAATAAAATATTATAAAAAGTTTAATATTATTTTGTTTTCTGTATGCATTAACAATATAGTCATGCAGTGTGAAAGTAATGAATTTAATGTATAATGGTTAATAATTTTAATGTGTAAGGGACCAGTTTTTCAGCTATTGTGCTCTGCTGGTACAGATCATAGTTTTCCTCATACTATGCACTTGCCAAGGCAACAATTTAATAGACCCAATCCCTCTCCCTCCACCCACTAAAACTTAACCTCATTCCCCAGTTTTCTTTACTTACTTTTATTAAAACAGACTATATTCTTTTTCTGTTTTTGCTCTTCGTTCTTGAACATTGCTGACCTTCACTGTTATAGGTTGTAAGCAGCAACTGCAAAAGATACCGTTAATCTGTCAACCGGTAAATCCGCACTGAATGACTGTTCTGTTTTTAGAACTCTGTTACAAATATAATTAAAAACATCCTGCTATATCAATCATCATTTGTTACCAATAAGCATATCCAGTAGTGTTGGGATTCAAATAATTTAACACCCGGTTCTCTGCCCTAATGACAGTTTTAAGTATAAAAAAAGATATACCAAAAGGTTGTTTACTATTTCATGCATTTAATACTTAAATAAAAATGATAAAAGAGGTATAGAAAACTAGATTGTTATATGAGCTTTAAAATATTAATGAAAAAATATTAAATAATACCTGACAAAAAAACAGTAAAACTGTTATTTAACTTATTTCCATATTATTTCTGCCCTCACTTGCAATTTTTGTTGCTTTTATCCAAGCATCATCAGCTGTGTGGTTTATCCTTAACCATCTTTTCACTATAGGAGTAGGATCCCATTCCTTTACCTATGGATGGAATGAACATTACTACGGGCCTTTAGAATATACAGTTGCGCAGATGAACGTTAAAAAAGCATAAGGAATGTAAATTTGCGATTTCTACATTGGGCAATTGCCCAGGTGCCAACCTTAAAATCTTTTATGACAACTAGGTCCATTACAGGTGCCATTTTGACAACTGGTTCACTGAACTCAACAAAATGCTAGGTAGCAGTTCTGCCAAACTGGAATGAACCAACTGAATCCCACCACTGAGCATGTCCCAAATCATACCAGAGAAAATCATTGCATTTTTTGAAGTTCCTGTGAAAAAACATAAATTTTCCTTTTACTAACAACTAAGTTCAAATAAATAATATCAGATCAGAGTTGAGGTGATTGTTTAATTGAATAAGGTAAAGTCAGAATTTAAATGAGAATGAAATGCAGATAGAGTCTATTATATGTACATTATTAATTATTGAGCATATAACGTGGCAATGTTTATAATTATGTAATGGTTATCTACTGCTCTGAAACAAAACAACTAACTCCTGGCTTAAAGAAATATTTATTCAATATTTACCCATGAATCTTCAATTCAGTCCAGGATCATTTGGACAGCTCTTTCTCCACACAGCATTTACTGGCACAATTCATTTGAGACTACAGAATGCACTTTTATTTCTTTCTTCTTCTTTTTTTTAAAGATGGTTCACTCACATGGGTAGCAAGTTGTTGGCTGGCTATTTCTCTCAATAGGGACTCCCCCATGAGGTCATTTGTTCTTTCTCACAGCTAGATTTCAAAAGCAAGCTTCAAAAATGACAGAAGATAAAAAATGGCAGTTTCTTAAAGTCTGAATTCATAAACTGGCCTAGAGTCACCAATATTTTATTCTAATAATCAAGCAATTATGAAGTCCAGATTCAAAGGAAAGGAGCACAGACCTTACTTTCCAGGTGCTCATCATAGACAAGTGGATAAAAAAAGCTGTGTACATTTATACAGTGGAATACTACACAGCTGTAAAAAAGAAATCTTACCTTTTGCAACAGCATAGATGGACTTGAAGATTATTATGCTAAGTGAAAAAACCAGGCAGAGAAAAACAAATACCATATAATCTCACTTACACGTTGAACCTAATGAACTCAACTAACTGAGGAAGAAATAAAAAAGAGAGGCAGGGTCACAGGGAACAGAAGCACAGCTGTCAGAAGGAAAGGGAAAGAGAGGACAGGATCAAAGAAGGTGAAGGGATTAGCTAAAAAATGGGTATATACACACACACACATAACACATATATACAGACAACAACAGGGTAACAATAGCCAGAGGGAATGAGTAGTGGAATTAGGGGGAGGGAGGCAAAGCAGAGAAAATTTGGGTGGAAGGAGACTTTGCGTAGGGCATGGGGGCATGATGTGATGTGTAAAGGGTGTTCTATTGAATGAAATACTTGAAACTATGTCAATACAGTAAATTAAAAACAAATTTTTTTTTCTCCATTTTTCTGAAGCTGGAAACGGGGAGAGACAGTCAGACAGACTCCCGCATGCGCCCAACCGGGATCCACCCGGCACGCCCACCAGGGGCGATGCTCTGCCCACCAGGGGGCGATGCCCTGCCCATCCTGGGCGTCGCCATGTTGCCACCAGAGCCACTCTAGCGCCTGAGGCAGAGGCCACAGAGCCATCCCCAGCGCCCGGGCCATCTTTGCTCCAATGGAGCCTTGGCTGCGGGAGGGGAAGAGAGAGACAGAGAGGAAAGCGCGGCCGAGGGGTGGAGAAGCAAATGGGCGCTTCTCCTGTGTGGCCTGGCCGGGAATCGAACCCGGGTCCTCCACACGCTAGGCCAACGCTCTACCGCTGAGCCAACCGGCCAGGGCAAAAACAAAATTTTTAAAAGTGCCATGTTTTAAAATTTCAATTTAATTTTGTCATCAACATCTCTTGACAACCACATAAAGTTCTAGTATATTAATGCTGATCCTTTATCAACAAATATATTATAAAAGATATTGCTGCAGTAGTCTCCAATCCAATAAGGATAGATGCCTATCAATTAGGTTGGTGACACTTGATTTTGTTTGCTTGGCAAGCTACTTTGCCAACGGATAAATAGTGACCCAAAATAAATTAATCAGATTCTGTCTTCCAGAATTTGGAATTAGGCTTGAAAGACAGTCAATCACCTTTGAAAGTGAATTGATTTCAGATTATGTAAACAGAAATTTTGCAGAGACTATTTCAGGGTATGTGCACACAGAAAAAGTGAAGTCGACTTAATGAGAAAGAGAGCAATGAATCAAATAGGATCTAAGAAGGAGAAAGAAGTAAATGAGAAGCAGGTCCAGATACTTGATTGCTGACCATTTCCAGATTTTATTCTTTCAATCATTTATGCATTAATTCATATTTTCTTAATTTTTACCCTGGACCAGGCCGTGGCTATTTCTTGGTAAACAAAAATGACAATAGCGCTACTTCCAGGGAATCTGCATAACGACAGAAACAATGAGCAAGATAAATATATAAACAAATAGACCCTTTTCAGATAGAGACAAGCTTTTGGATTGAAAGTAGGTGTTTTTTAGATAGAGTTTTCAGAAATGGCCACTAATTTTATGACTAGCAACATATTCTGCATGAATGTACTGCTAACTTAATATTCATAATTGTTATTATAATTTCTTAATAAAATTGTCCATAAGTCTATGCAATGCAGGTCAGAAGTAATTATACTGATTCAATTATAGTTTTCAAGCAAAAAACCAGTAAGATTAATATGGGACTTTAATTCTAAAGATCCCCTACTATGTATGACATAGGAATATAATTGTTCCCTTTTCCTTTTTTTATTAATTAAAAAGCTACTGTCAAAGTAAAAGATGAGTTTTTAAGAGCTAAGAGTTTGGGTGTGTGGATCAGGCCATGTGTGTGTGCTAACTTGTAGAGGCCCTGAATAGGAACAGAGTTCAGTGCCCTGAGGCAAAAGGCACAGTGGCTTTATTGAATGCAGTACTGTGCTAAATACAGCACAATAGGGATAGAATTCGCAATTCTGATTAATCAATAGGTGGAGACATTTGAGCTACTTCTCTTGCCCTTTGTCTGCTCTAAGGAAGTTTCCCTTCCTGGCTTCTTCATTCTCATCTCTGCTTCCTGACCTCCTCATTCTCATCCCTGCTTCTATTTGTGTGTATAAATAAATACCTGTAAGGACTAGGGGTCGGGCCATCTCAAGAACCCTGTACAGGACATTGTGAGACTGTCTCCCCTAGGTCCTTCCGCGCATGCCATGTGGTCCCTGAGTACTCATTGTCACCATAACAAGTGGTGCTGTGTGAGGAACGGGAACCAAACAATAGTAACTGGCTTTACCCAAATGAAGAGCAAGCTTCCTTGTAATTCCTTGACTGGAAAGCATTTTCACAATTTGTTGAGCATTGCCTGACATTATGCTCCTACCCTCTCCTCAAACTGGGAGAAATGGGTTGGGGTGCTGTCTGCCTTAAAAATTACATTTCAATGATGTGGCGTCGTCGCTGTGATACTCCTGCAGGGCGAGGTGGCGTTGCCGTGATGCTCCTGTAGCACAAGGTGGCATCGCTGTGGGCATCACACTGTGGGACAGAAACCTCAGCTTCTCTTCCCAGCACCGCTGCACCTGCTCCTCGCCCATGGCAGGGGCGATGGCTGGAAGTCCGCCGTGCGGGTCAGGAAGTCCTGGAAGTCCCCTCCTTGGCCAGGCCGCCGGACCGCTTGCACCGGGTCCTGTTGGCGAAGAAGGCCCGGAGGATTCTGGGTCCGATCAGGTCGAGCTCCAGGTTGGGGACATCATTGAAGTTCTCTTTGCGAAGAACTGGTCTTCACTCAGCTGCCTAAACCTCTGGTGGAGTTGCTTGATCTGGTCTGATGTCAACCGGGTCTTTCCCACGAGTCCCTGCACGTCCGTGTTCACGCCCCCGGACACGGAGAGGTCAGCGCCCACAGCCCGCCGCTGGGCCCCCGCGGCGCAGGCGCAGTCTGGCACGTCCGGCCTCGGGACCAACATCTGTTGAGTCACGAGGACCGTTTTAAGGGACAAGTTTTCTTTTTCTTTTGAAAATTTTTCCCGTGGGAGTATGTTTAGTATGACTAGTCTAGAGAACAAGTCACAATATTTTGCAGAAACTTCTGTGAGATGCGTCATTACTTCTTAATAGTGAAATCGCTATTACAAAGGACTTGATCCCAGCGTTGCGTACAATAGCGGCCGTCAGAAGGAACCTGATGTCCAATAGTGGGGATTGAAAACATTTTTTGATATAGTCATTAAGTGCTTACATATGAAACTACTGCTGTAGATGGATATTTACTGATATGGAAGTATGATTAGTACACATTAAACAGACAAAAATAAAGTATATAGATCAAATATATTATGGTTAAACGAGCTATTTGTTTAAGCAGGAATAAAGAAGCAAATACACGAATTATATTCGGGTGCTGCGATTACAGTGGATATAAGTATGCTTTCATTTTCTCTAGTATTTAAAAAGTCAATTTTACTCTTTAAATCAGAAAAATAAAAAAGGCATTCATTCCTAGGTTAGTAACAAAATAGGAGTAGCCACCCTGTGAAAAGAAGAAGATGATATAGTTTAATGGAAGTTTTCTGGTTTTAAAAAATAATTAGAAATAGTATCGATTATCTGTTTCATGCAACTGAAAATAATGAATTATTGACTATATTTTACATAGAATCAAAATGCTAAATGCTTCATATGCATAATTTTATTTCACTCTTATAATTATCAATGATTTTCATAGGAGAAACTTTTTTTTTTTTTTAATAGGGACAGAGAGAGTCAGCAAGAGGGATAGAAAAAGAAAGACAGATGGGAACGGAAAGATGAGAAGTATCAATCATTAGTTTTTTGTTGCTCATTGAGACACCTTAGTTGTTCATTGATTGCTTTCTCATATGTGCCTTAACCACGGGCCTACAGCAGACTGAGTAACCCCTTGCTCGAGCCAGAAACCTTGGGTCCAAGCTGGTGAACTTTTCTCAAACCAGATGAGCCCGCGCTCAAGCTGGCAACCTCGGGATCTCAAACCGGGGTCCTCCGCATCCCAGTCCGACCCGCTATTCACTGTGCCACCGCCTGGTCAGCCCATAGTAGAAATTTGATTGTCAGACAGGGTTAAATAACTGTCCGAGAGAAATAAAAGTAGTAAATGAAGTTTACAAGAAGGTCTAATTTTAAAACACTATTGTGCTTGGGGCAACTCTCATGAGTTCTATAGCCTCAAAATGAAACAAAACAACCAACAAAACCAAACACATGTTGTGCAATGGTGATTAGATGTTTAGAAATGCCTATTGAAACACTAGAGCTAATATAGATGAAGCAAATTAAAGTACTAATTTATTATTTGAGTTTGTTGAATATCTGATTTTTCATTATTCCATTTTAAAATTTAATTTTTTTTATTTATTTATTTTTTCAGTGAGAAGAGGGGAGATATTGTAAGACAGACTCCCACATGTGCCCCTACCTAGATTCACTGGGAAAACCTTCCCCACACGCCCAAACAACTGAGCTATTTTTAGCACCTGACACCCATACTGAGACAAACAGAGCTATCACCAGTGCCCAGTTATCGTTATGCTTTGATCTATATGCCTTTCAACACTATTATATATGTATTGACCAAATATCTTACTACCTATGAGAAAGTAGTGTGCCCTTACTATTGCTGCATATCAAATTTCTCCATAATTTAGTATCTTCAGTTAATAATTTTATTTTTCTCCAGGTTTCAAGGATGGCTTACATAGGTAATTTTAGTTTAAGGTCTTTCATGTAGTTATAGTCAGATATTAATGGGGACTGTAGACTTCTAAAATGGCCCCCTCTCTTGGTTAGGGGTTGATACTGACTGCTGTGGGTTCATTTGGGGCTGAGTGCTTAAATATGGTCTTCCCACCCTGACAAGCTCAAGATGGTCAGACTTCTTTCATAATGAAAGCATCACAAGACACATTCTTAAATCACAAATTTTAATCTCTACTGCTTTCTGTTGGCAACAAACAAGTTACTAAATTCAATAAGAAGGTACATGAACTTCATCTCTTAATGCAGTGGTTCTCAAAGTGTGCGTCAGGGTGCCCTGGTGTAACCTAGAAGATTTTCAGGGGCACCGTATGGTATTCCAGAGAAATACATGCTTGTTGGGGACCAAAAAACCAACAGGGTTTTGGGAGTTTAGATTTTTGGGGGACAGAGCTGTGGGGAATTGGCTGTAAGCTGACAGTCTGCCCAACTTGCCACCTCACTTGCCTGATTAGGTTGCAAAAGGCTGTTAAGCTGTGGTGCTGGATTATTTACACTACCTCCCATGTTTCCCCAGAGAGACTGGAGGCAAGTTTCTTCTATCCTTTGTTTGGTGTAAAATTAAGATGATATGTATGGTGCAGATTTTCTGCACTCAACACAATTAAGAGTAAAAAGAGAGGAATTCTTTAATGTATTGATGAGGAAATGCGAGTTTGCCTTTCAAATATATACCCAAACAATGAAGAAATTACTAGGACACATCAGGCTCATGTTTCTCATAAAAACAAGAATAAAAAAACTTAACACATTTGCGCCAGGGCCTGATGAATTTACTAAATTTTTCTAAGGATGTATCTATTTATCTATCATCTATCTATCTATCTATCTATCTATATATACATACATACATATAAATAACTTTGTTGTTGTTTTTTTATTTTCAACCCCTCTTTTTTATAAATTCTAATAAACATAACAAAAATATAACATAAAAATATTTTAATGTCAGAATAAATTTAATTTTGTCATATTTATTTCATTTAATTACCATAAAAGCATTTTTGGACTTTATATTTTTTTCTTTAATATTTGACTTAATTATTATAACATTTCTCAGAAATTTGTATATAGTGTGCCTACAATTATTTGTAAGATTTTAAATGAGCCTCGACTTCAAAAAGTTTGAGAACCACTGTGTTAATAGATGTTATGTCGAGGAATTTTTTGGGGATATACATATAACATAAAATGATTATTTTCACATATAGTGAGAAAAAAACCCTATACCTAATTATATAATTTATTTTAAAACAAATATGTGCTTTTTCTTACATTTTATCTTACTTTTTTCTATTTGAATGTAATATATGCTTAGTTGCCACATTTAAAAAATACATGAATGAATAATGAATTTTTGGGTTTTTTTTTTGTTGTTTTTTTGTATTTTTCTGAAGCTAGAAACGGGGAGGCAGCCAGATAGACTCCCGCATGCGCCCGACCAAGATCCACCCAGCACGCCCACCAGGAGGCGTCGCTCTGTTGTGACCAGAGCCAGTCTAGCACCTGAGACAGAGGCCATGGAGCCATCCCCAGCACCCGTACCATCTTTTCTCCAATGGAGCCTTGGCTGTGGGAGGAGAAGAGAGAGACAGAGAGGAAGAAGAGGGGGAGGGGTGGAAAAGCAGATGGACGCTTCTCCTGTGTGCCCTGGCCAGGAATCGAACCCAGGACTTCCGCACGCCAGGCCAACACTCTACCAATGAGCCAACCTGCCAGGGCTGAATAATGAATTTTTTAGATGGCTAATGCTTCTATCCAAAAATAAGTACTGTCATTCTGTTTTTTCTAGTCTTACTAAGATCAGAAAGAAGCCTGACCAGGCAGTGGTACAGCAGATAGAGTGTCGGACTGGGACCTGGAGGACCCAGTGTCAAAACCCCAAGGTCACCGGCTTGAGCATGGGCTCACCAGCTTGAGTGAGGATAGCTGGCTTGAGTGTGGGTTCATAGACATGACCCCATGGTTGCTGGCTTGAGCTCAAAGGTTGCTGGCTTGAGCCCAAGGTCAATGGCTTGAGCAAGGGGTCACTCGCTCTGCTGCAGCCCCCCAGTCAAGGCACGCATGAGAATGCAATCAGTGAACAACTAAGGAGACTAAGGAGCTGCAACAAAGAATTGATGCTTCTCATCTCTCTCCCTCCCAGTCTGTCTGTCTTAATCTGTCTCTCTCTCTGTCTCTCTCTCTCTTGGTCTCTGTCACACACACATACAAAAAAAAAAGGATCAGAATGAAGTTTTACTAAGATTAAAATATATAAAACATAATTCATTATGTTTCCCATTTTACTAGCATGCTGCTCAGCTCTTCTTTTGCTTTCATTGTCCCTTAGATATCTAGAGTCCACCAGATCCCTTCAGCACTCCAAGTCAGGCAATATATCCCAGCAAAAAACCTACAATATTGGATACATCCTCAACTCTTTTTTCTTGCAGGACAAGCCTCTGAGCTGATCAAACACTGTCGTTCTTTTCATGATAGTGCATACTTTTTAAATTATTTGATGATGTGTAATATATTTAGTATTTGATAGAGATAGTATTAATACCTTGTCTTATTTATTTTTTATTATATTTTCTTGCTTCTCTACATTTCTACATTAAGTGACCTGAGATAACAAAATACTCAACTCTGTATTCTCTCTACATTTTCCACAGACTGTCAATGCTGCTAATTCATAAACACAAGGCTTCTCAGATTAGTATAGCTTTATCTTATCTCAGTTTAAAGTTATCTATAGGAATCAGCCAGGGTCTCTTATTTTCTTTATTAGAATACCTTTATTGAAGCAGAATGCTTCCATTTGTGGAAGAGATTTCTTTATCTATATTTTTAATATTATATTCAAGAGAATATTTCTTGTATTTTCTAGTATATGACAGATCTTTTGTGTGTGTGTGATTTTACTAGTAATATGTTTTTGTTTTCTCATTGTCGCTATGTGTGAATATGTGTGTATAAAGTGTTTAGAAATTTTAAAATATAACTTATTTTTAAAAAGTATGAAAAATGACTTCAATGCATGGAGCAGTTGAAATTAATGTAAATAACATGTAGTATAATCTCTTCTCTCAGAAAAGACATTCTATCTTGGATCTTGACAGTTCAAAGAAACTAAGTATTATTGGTGGGTGGTATAAAATATACAAATTATATATAAATTACTAATCTTAAAAAATATAATTGGTATTTTGGATTAAATCAGTTTTATCTCTGGCCCAGTGATGTTATTAACTTTTAGAAGACACCATGAACTACGAAGCCAGAAAAGTTGAGTGCAAGAAAAAAGATGCCTCGAAATCCTGAGGAAGTAGCAACTACTGAAATTCTTGTCTAACTGTAGTGACATGATGGCCCTGGCCAGTTTGCTCAGTGGTAGAGCATGGGCCAAGTCTGAGGATGTCCCAGGTTTGATTCCCCATCAGGGAAGCTACCATATGCTTCTCCACCCCTCCCCGTTCTCTCTCTCTCTTTTTCTCTCTCTTTCTCTCTTCCCCTCCTGAAGCCATGGCTTGATTGGCTTCAGCAAATTGGCCCCAGGTGCTGAAGACAGCTCCGTGGCCTCCACCTCAAACACTAAATATAGCTCAGTTGCTGAGTAACAGAGAAATGGCCTCAGATGAGCAGAGTATCATATTGTAGGGAGCTTGCTGGGTGGATCCTGGTTGGGGTGCACTTGGGAGTCTGTCTTTCTGCTTCCCTTCCTCTCACTTCATTAAGAAAAAAATAAAAGATATATATATCATATATATATAGTGACATGACTGCAAGTTAAGTGTAAGTTATATTAAACATAGTTTTACAGTGACATAAAAAAGAAAGCATTTTTATAAAGAATAAAAGTTAGAAAACCAAATGGAAAAATTTTAAAAGTCACTCTCTTATGCTAATAGAGTTATAAACAAAAAGTATATTTATTTATTTTTACTTAAAAATATCTTTCAGTGTTATAATAGTATGTTTAAAAGATAACTTAAGTTGTTAGTTTTGTGACTTAACTACTTTTGCCTTAAAAATTAATCCTGGAAATTAGCCTAACACACAATAATTATTTACAAGTGAGATAAATTAGCTAGAAATCAATGGCCCTCTTAAATTGCACTAATTATAAGAATATTGTTCTGATATAGGGAAATTAAAATGCCATATTTAGGGAAGACAAACAAGTAACATAGCTTTATTTTGAGTATAATTTGAAATTGTGAGCCAAAAATATTTTCTCAATCATGCTTATAATTTAACTGATTACAATCTAAATATAGTTAAGTGAACATTTTTATAGTTCTAAACTATTTTAACTTCTGTATGGAATTGCCATGGGCAAATAATACAGAGAGATGAACTATTATTGCATATACTTACTAAACATATGAAGTCAGCATTATATTGCAGTTGTGAAGAATGTAGTCCTTAGAGTCCGAATATATTGGTTAAAGATATAGCCCCCAATACTGTCTACTTGTACTATTTAGTTTCTTTACCTGTAAAATAAGGAAAATAGATACAAAACATATACAGTTATTTTGGGTATTGAACTTATAAGTAAAATATTATAAATGTTAACCACAGTTTATTTTAAAATTGGACAATCTACTTGCAGCCAGGCTTTTAGTTGCTTAATTCCTTTTTTGTTTGTTTGTGTTTGTTTGTTTACTTTAAGAGGCATGGGAACTATCTAAGTGAAACCTAGAATTTAGGATAGATAGGCACAGTTAAGGACTCATCTATATTGGAGCACGTCAAAATCCATACTGTTTTCAGCAAAGTTTGAAGATCATTTGATATATACTTGATTCAACCTGACAAATTAAAAGGTATTCTACTGAATTTTATTATAAAAATGTGTGTGTATAAATGCATATACAAAAATTGTTTTCAGAACAAATATGATACTAGCTAGAATTTTTGTTTGGTAAGTCAACTTATTAGAGATAGAAACTTTTGGTCTTGGTCAGTTGCTCAGTTGTTTAAGAGTGTCATCCAGAGAGGACAAGGTTGCAGGTTCTGCAAACTCATGGAAAGCAACCGGTGAAGCATGACTGAGTGAAACAGCAAATGAACGCTGACCTTCCTCCTCCCCTCTCTCACCTTTCCTCTCTCTGTCTCTATCAATATGTTAAAAAGTTAAGCCCTGGCTGGATAGCTCGGTTGGTTGGAGCATCCCTCTGGTGTGGAGCTTTCCAGTTCCATTTCCTGGTCAGGACATACACAGAAGCAGCTTGATATTCCTGTCTCTCTCTCCCTCCAATTTCTCTCTCTCTCTAAAGAAAAAAAAAAGGAAATAAAAGAAACTTTCATTTTGCCTGGTCAAAATATAGTGGGACCTTGATAACAACAAATAATTCAAACCCCAAACATATATATGGAATAAAAACCAGGAGTTTCCTTTGGCTAAGTATATACTTTTTCTCATAGAAATGCTTCAGAGATTCTATTGGTTCTTTATGTTTTCAAACTGAAAGTAGGTTATCTAAACCAATACTCTTGTCACAGAGCTAATTAAAAAACACACCCAAAAACTGATTGACAAAGCCAATAAATTAAGAGCTTCCCATATCTTTGGCCCTTATATGAAAATGTTGAAATTGCAATTCTAAATACTGTAAGTTCAAGATGAAGAACTTGGTAAAATCCATTAACTGAAAGCTTCATCCCATGTATTAGTTGGTTTCTTAATTCTTCCTTTAAATATAAAACATATTTAAATGAATGAAAACTAATATTAATATAGATTCATAGAAATAATAATATGCAAAGCAGATATAACTATGCATATTATATATGATTTACTGCATTTTATTAATTTTAAGATGAACTTTTTTCACATTTTAAAATTTTAATTTTAAGTCACACAGTTGATGAGATTAGAAGATATTGGATATATTTTAATTGATATATTTTTAACTGTAAGCTTCTTAACATTATGTAAAGTAATGATGCATTTTACAATTTATGTCATCTTTAGTCTTTTGATTTCTGGCAGGTTCTCCTTTTATTAGACAATAAAACCTTTTTTATATTCAGATGCGTATTTACTTTATAGTGGCAGTAGTGAATAGGAAGCTGTGCTTTGTGAGAGTGAAGCTTGGTAGACTCACCTAGTATGAAGGCCATGTCAAGGAGAGTGATAGGTTCTTGCCAAGACCACATGTGCTAATAAGGTACATGTTGATATCAATCATGGAATGTTTCATAGCAAGTGGTGGAAGGAACTCTGGCCACCATGACTCTAATTTTTGTCATTCTTCTATTGTGATCGATGAAATTCAGTTCTTTTACAAAATTGTCCTGAGTAAGGATCTTAGTTAATCAAGTAAATAATAAAAGGTAATCATTGTAATGATGAAATGATAATTGTCTATTTATTGGTCCATCAGTCTATCTAATGTATGATAGAAGACAGAAGAGGCTTATATGCCTCTTTGTTTATGAATTTTTCTTAGTTTGTACTGAAAGGAAATCATCTTTCCCTACTTAGAGAACATTGGGAAGGGGGCTTTCTATAATCTCATTTTTATCTTTGTGCCTCTAAAGGAGTGGATGATTCAGAGTTAGACCATGATTTATTAGAGATGTAAAGGGAACACTTTATTAGATGTCAATTATCATTTAAAACAAAACACACAGTCTGACCAGGCCATGGCACAGTGGGTAGAGCATCGGCCTGGAACGCAGAGGACCTAGGTTCGAATCAGCTTAAGCGTAGGCTCATTTGGCTATAGTGCTGGCTTACCAGCTTGAGTTTATGGTTGCTGGCTTGAGTGTGGAATCATAGACATGACCTCATAGTTGCTGGCTCCATCCCAAAGGTCACTGCCCCCTCTTTTAAAGGCACATATGAGAAAGCAATCAATGAACAACTAAGGTGCCACAACGAAGAATTGATGCTTCTCATCTCTCTTCCTTCCTGTCTGTCTGTCTGTCTGTCTCTCTCTCTTTCTCTCTCTCTCTGTCTTGCTATAAAAATAAATAAGTAAAATGTAACACTTTCTTCCTCTCTTATTCTTATTCTTTTTGCTTCATGGATTAGTTAGAATCCAGACCTTTCTTTTCCAATTTAAAGTCACATGCTTTCTGTTCATTCTTCTCTCACACAGGAACAAGCACTGACTCTTGCCCAAGTCATGCGCTGGGTAGGCAATCAAGGCTAAATGGGAACTAATCATGAGAGACAGAATATTTATTTCCCTCTCCATTGCCGACACTGAGTGAGAGAGTCAAGGCTACAGCCTCACCCAGGGCCATATGAACAAACTTGGAATTTATTCTGAAAACCAAGTTACCTTTTTCTACAGATACAAGAGAAGATGCAAATCTCAAACCTAAGATATCATGGTTTCATGAAAGAATAGCTTAGCTTTTGTCCTAAATCATAATCTCTAATATATTTGGTTACTAACTTTTCCCCTGTATATTCAGAAGTACAATGAGAAAGAAAGGAGAATACCACAAAAATATTAACAAGTATCATTACGAAGTACTTATTTCATTTTCATACCATAATAAGCCTTTTAGATAATTTGTCATATTTAATCCACTCAATATCTCTATAAATAAGCCTCTGTATTTACCCTAATTTATTGAATAAGATACCAGAGCTCCAACATGGTAAAAGAATTCACTTTGATCGGACAGATTGCAAATGGCACAGTCAGATGTCAAACCACAGTCAATCTGATTCTAGAACGTAAGTTCTCACACTATATTGAACACAGGCTTGTGCTTTCAGCTCGGTGAGTCTAAGAAAGCAGCTGCTAAGTGAAGATCATAGAAGTTTCCACTGTGATTCAAAAGACACAACTGCTGTTCCTGCTGTCGCTTCCTTGCTTGCATGTGGAGCCCTAGACACCAGCACAGATCTAAGAATGTTTGCTTTTGATTGTGGCCATCATCTCCATAGGTGGATTGTGAGTATGGACAGTGAGATGGTAGACAACAAACATGACTAGGGGCATAGGTGTGTTTCCAAATTGGTCAGGAGGTGTCACAGGCACAAAGAAGCCCCGACTGAAGGAGAGGATAGCAGACTGCTTCCTTATATTCCAACCAGCAGGGCTTCTCTTGTCTTAACTTTGGCATCTGGCAGCCCAGACTGGTTTCCCTGGATACAGGAGGTTCCCTGCTTAGAAAGATTGAATCATCAAGTGTCTCTGAATTTGTTCAGACCAATGCGAAAGGACAAATGCTTTCTGCAAAATAAGAGAGTTTCTATTTTTAAGAAAGTGAGCACAAATAGATTGATTTTGAAAACATTATAGATGGCAAGATTTTGTCTAGTTTTAGTTATTTTATACTGATCTTGAATTCAATCTTACAAAAATCTTAGTAGAAGTAGGTATTGTAGTAACACCTTTTTAGAACAATGAAAATGAATATTTGAAACAGATATTGTTTAATAAGTTATTTTATGATATTGCTTACTATATATCAGAAACCACCTATAAATATCAATAATTATATTTACTTATTTTTCTAAAAATTGAGGACAAATGTGGAACTCAAGGAGTATTATTACAATTGTTATTTTCAAGGTTTCAAGATGGGAATATATTTTCATTTGTTCTATCACTCACAGCACCTAGAAAAATGCTTGCACTTAAAATTTACAGTATTCTTTAATATGTGGATGTCTTCTACTTCTGAATAAACTGTATACAAAATGTAAACTGAAATTCATTTAACCATTTTAACTTAAGTATCTACCCAGTAATTTTATATCTTTTATTATATCAAAGTGTTTTTAACTTTGGAAATATAAAGATAATTGATTAAACTGTACTGCATCTACATAAGAAATATTATTTAGGACTAAAAAGAAATAAACTATAAAGACACAAAAAATACATGAGGAACTTTAGCCTGACCAGGTGGTGGCTGAGTGGATAGAGCACTGGACGGGGATGCAGAGGACCTAAGTTTGAAACCCTGAGGTCGCTAACTTGAGCATGGGCTCATCTGGTTTGAACAAGGCTCACCAGCTTGAGCCCAAGGTCAGTGGTCTGCTGTAGTCCCCCGACAAGGTATATATGAGAAAGTAATGAATGAAAGTCTAAGGTGCAGTGACAAAGAATTGATGCTTCTCTTTTTTCTCCCTTCCTGTTTCTGTCTGTCCTTCTCTTTGTCTTCTCTGTCTCATCACATACACAGACAAAAAAAAGACATGAGGGAAAGGGGACAGAGGGAAAGGGGTAAGAGGATAGGATCAGAGAAGGGAAAGAGATTGATGAAATTATATATACATAACACAGCATTATAGAGAGCAAAAAAGCAAATCCTGGAGGGAAGAGGGTAGGGTGTGGGGGGTAGGGGGGGCAAGGGGAAGGTTGAGAAAAACATGAGGGTGGAGGGATGTACTCGGTGGGATACTTGAATCTATGTAAACACAATAAATTAAAATTAATTAATTTTAATAAAGAAAAAAAGACATAAGGAACTTTAAATGCCTATTACTAAGTAAAAGAACCCAATCTGAAAAGCTACATACTATTTGATTACAACTATGACATTCTGAAAAAGGCCAAACTCGGAAGAAAGTAAAATATTGGGAGTTGCCAGGAACTTATGGGAGGAAAAGATGTCTAGATAAATCTTGTGCATTTTTAGGTTACTGAAACTATTCTATATGATACTGTAATAGTGGATATGTGTCAGTGTACATTTATTAAAACCCATATGAAGTACAGCACCAGGCGTAAACCTTAAGGTTAAGTATGAACTTTGGTGATGACAATGTGTCAATGTTGGTTCACCAGTTATTACAAATATACTACTCACCAGAGATGAGATGCAGATGGTGGGGAAATCTGTAAATTAATTTCATAAAAGGACATATGGGAACTCAATTTTGCTGTGAACTTAAAATTGTTTAAAAAGTTTTTTAAAGGGTTGATATATTTTGATTGATACAATGCAAAATTTAATAGCTTATGTTTAAAAATTAGTCATGAATTATTCATATTTAAACTACAATTCATACATGCCTCAATATCCACATATTAGGTAATTTTAAAGGTAAAATATTAATTAATTATAGTGCTCAATAATTTTTACCGTAAAGCCCTCAACATACTCATAAGGCAAAATCAACAATGTTTCTATACTAAAAAGCATAACCAATAAAAACTAAAACAACAACCAATGTAAAACACCAGTGGTGGAGATGTTAACAAAACAACTTTTCTGAAATTATTAAAATTTTCAAATATATTTATATGTTAATAACTAGTAAAAGCTTTGCCATGTTGTGAAGCATTGAGTAGAACCTCCCACAGTGTAATGATATGTCCAAGTATAGCCCTATATTCTCATTAAATTTATAAATCTCAAATTTCAGTGACCCTTCTAATGTGCTCCTTTTTATCCTACTAAATAGCAGTTTGTCATCTGTGAAAATCAATATCATTTTTTTGTTACCTGTGACGTTCCTTTGTTAGATGTTAATTCTGTTAGATGTTAATTCTGTTACATCTTGTGTAAATCCTTCTCCACAGGCTGTTCCAATCCTCACATACTATTTCACATTTCTTCAGAGTTTCTCCTTACACTATAGCAAATTGTGCAGACCAGAAAACAGAGATGAGAGAGGTTGAGGGAAAAACAACAATGTGAAACCCCCAACAGATGTATTGTATACTTTAGTAAATAAAAAAGTGACTGAGAATCTTAAAGATTATTATACAACATTAATATTAAATTATATGATAAGCTCTATAATAAATATTCATATCTTTTCAAGAAAATGAAGGTCAAATTCTCATGATCGTTTTATAATTCGTATTTGTAAGAAGTCAGATTCTGTTTGAATTTTTACTACCCTTAGAAAATATAAAATTCAAGATAATATCTATAGTATTACTCATGTTTTGTTTCAAATGACAGCAGCTGCTTTTAAAGTGTACACTTGTCAGGAAGAAAATTCTGAGTTACATTGTTTGGGATTCTTAAATCTAAATTGGGACTGTGTTGAAAGAGAAAATTAAATTTCAATTATTTATGAGAAAACTTACATAGATATTCTTAATAAACAAAACCATGCTCTGAAAATTTTCAGAGTAAGCTCCTAAAATTTTCATGCAAAGCTCTTAGCAGATGTTTCTCTCAAACTCTTTTCTCTATAGTAACTTTTATTTCCTTCATTATCTGACAATTTTACACTAGCTTCTCATAAAACTTATAAAGAAGTTAAGACTTGAAAGTGTTTATTTCAGAACAATATATTCTGTGGAGTCTTCAAAGCTCGTAAATAGAAAATTTGTGATTATTATGGATATATTTAACAAATTGCAACAATGTACTGTGATTGTTTTAATGAGATAAACTGTAAAAGAGAAATCATAATTATAGTGCCATTGCCAGAAAAATTGCAAGTAGAAATTATTGCAATTCTTGCTAGAAATCCATTTTTTGTTATTGACTTTTATAAATATATTTATTAGTATAAGAATGTTGATGTAATTTTTAAATTTAATTTGTGGATTTATGAGAAACAATAATGGCCATTATGATGATAACAATTAATTAAAAATAAATTTTTGTGTCAATTAATGCATGTGAAATTGTAAATAAATAGTAAAGGCATAATGTAAATTGTTGTCACCTACATTTTAAACTGAAACATTTTAAAACAGAAAATTTAAAATTCATCTAAATCAAACTTGTCACATTTTGATAAAAATACAAATGCAGCCTAGAGTGATTAACTAACATACTTAGTTTTCTACAGGGACTTATTATTTCATGCATATTTAGAGTAGCATTTAGTGCAGACATACATAGACTTAACGGGTTCATAAGACTAAAACTTAAACTTAAGCCCCTATATCTCAAAGTCATTGAAGACTTTTCAGTTTTATAGCATCCTAGTCTTTTTCTAGTACTTGTTGATAACTTAATAAAATCTTAAAAGAATACACATGGTTGGCCAAAGGGCCCTGATTATTGCTAATGACTTAGCGGTGAATGAAATATATGTTGGTCATTAAGAACATACAGATGGCCAATAGGCATATGAAAAAATGCTCAACATCACTAATCATTAGAGAAATGCAAATTAAAACCACAATGAGATATACCCTCACACCAGTCAGAATGGAGCTCATCAACAAAACAACACAGAATAAGTGCTGGCGAGGATGTGGAGAAAAGGGAATCCTCCTGAACTACTGGTGGGAATGCAGACTGGTGCAGCCACTGTGGAAAACAGTATGGAGATTCCTCAAAATATTAAAAGTTGAACTGCCTTTTGACCCAGCTATCCCACTTTTAGGAATATACTCCATGAACACCATAGCACTGTTTCAAAAGGAGAAATGCACCCCCATGTTTATGGCAGCATTGTTCACAATAGCGAAGATCTGGAAACAGCCCAAGTCTCCGTCAAAGGATGAGTGGAATAAAAAGCTTTGGTACATATATACTATGGAATACTACTCAGCCATAAGAAATGATGACATTTGGATTATTTACCACAACATGGATGGACCTTGATGACATTATACTGAGTGAAATAAGTAAATCAGAAAAAAACTAAGAACTATATGATTCCATACATAGGTGGGACATAAAAATGAGTCTCAGAAACATGGACAAGAGTGTGGGGGTTATGGGGGGGAAGAAAGGGAGGGGGTTGGGGAAGGGGAGGGTCACAAAGAAAACCAGTTAGAAGGTGTGACAGAAGAGAACTGGACTCTGGGTGATGGGAATGTAGCATAATCAAATGTCAGAATAACCTAGAGATGTTTTCTCTGAACATATGTACCCTGATTTATCAATGTCACCCCATTAAAATTTAAAAAAAAAGAATGCGGGTGGCTCTGGCCTGACTTGTGGTGGTGAAGTAGATTAAGTGTCGACCTGGAATGCTGAAGTTGCTGGTTTGAAACCCAGGCTTGCCAGGTCAAGGCACATATGAGAAGCAACTAATAAAAGTTGATGCTTCCTCCTCCTCTCCACACCCCTTCCTTCTCTCTCTGTAAAATCAATAAATAGAATCTAAAACAAAGAAAAAGAGTGAACGTGGGCTCTGGAATCAGAATACTTGTCCTAAAATCTCAGCTCTCCTACCCTCTACCATGAGATAGTGTATGTATGTTTAAAACTTAGATGTCAGAGCCAGACTGCTTGTATTTCAAAAACAGCTTCAAATGCTTTTTAGCTATGCAGACTTGAGCATGTTACAAAATTTATATGTGTTAGTTTTCTCTTTTGACAAAATGAAAAATACAGTAGTACCCACCTTGTATACTTTGTTGTTCCAATAAAATGAGCTACTATGTCTGAAGCCCTTAGAATAGGCACTCCCCTCCCCTTCTTAATAGCTACACATTAATGACAATAGTATCTATAAGACATGTAAGGCACTTAGTACAGTGTCTGAAAAATGTGAAGTACTAATTCAATATTAGATCTTATTATTTAGCTAAAAAGAAATAAATGCCTATCATGAATTAGTAAGTTTGTGAATCTTTGGAATATATGAGCAAACCAAATATTTCTGCTTTTCAGCTAACATCTATTAGGGAAGATAAAAATTACACAAAAAGTATAATTTAAAAGCAAATAATAAGCTAGAATATGATAAGGGATATAGGGGAAAAACATGTAGAGCAGGTCAGGGGTGTTGAAAGTGTCAGGAAAGTGGAGGTTGCAATTTTGCATACATCGAGCAAAGAAGGCCAACTGGCATGGTAGTTGTTCAATGACTCAAATGTGAGCCATACAGATATTTGGAGGGTGGGCATTCAGGATAGAAGGAACAAATTGTGGAAAGGCTTTGTGGCAGAAGGCATCTGCTATGCTCAGGGGCTAGAAAGAAGCCAGCTTGATTGAAGTAGAGTGAGCAAGATAGGAACAATTAGAAACTAGAATAAAATGAGTAACTTATAGGACTTATAGGAGAAATCATATAGGATCTTATAGGTTTTACACTCTTTTTTTTTGTTTTTGTATTTTTCTGAAGTTGGAAACTGGGAGGCAGTCAGACAGACTCCCACATGTGCCTGACCGGGATCCACCTGGCATGCCTACCAGGGGGCGATGCTCTGCCCATCTGGGACATTGCTCTGTTGCTACCGAAGCCATTCTAGTGCCTGAGGCAGAGGCCACAAAGCCATCCTCAGCACCCAGGCCAACTTTGCTCTGATGGAGCCTTGGCTAGGGGAGGGAAAGAGAGAGACAGAGAGTAAGAAGAGGGTGAGGGGTGGAGAAGCAGATGGGCTCTTCTCCTGTGTGCACTGGCCGGGAATCAAACCCAGGACTCCTGCATGCCAGGCCGATGCTCTACCACTGAGCCAACCAGCCAGGGCCAGGTTTTACTTTTGTGAAATGAATATCACTGCATAGTTTTAAGCACAGTAGACATGTGATTTGAGTTACATTTTAAATGGGGCCCTGTAATTGCTATATCAAGAAGAGATTCTTGGGAGTTGAAAGTAGAAAGAAGTAGGAAGATCTGTTAGGAAGCTATTGTAGAAGGCAGGCTAGATATGCTGGTGGCTCCAACCATGGAGGTGTTGAAATAAAAAAGTTGGAAAAAATTAGTAAGATTCTGGATATATTTTGAAACAGATACCACAGGATTCTCTAGCAGATTTGACATAAAGAAATAAGGGATGTCAAGCATCATTCTGTGATTTTTAAATCTAGTTATCATTGACAAGCAAAAGGATACAATGGTGCAGTTGTCATTGATTGAGAATGGAAAGGCCGTGGAAGAGCAGGTTTATGGTGGGAGGCTGAGCAAAAACTCAATTTTAGGCTTGCAAAGATTGAAATGTCAATTAGATATCCAAGTAGAGATGGCAAGCAAGTAATTTAATATACCTTGAGTCTGAAGATCATGAAAGAGTTCTGAGCTGAAAATTTTAACAGATAATAAAATCAGGAGAGTAGACAAGATTGGAAAGTATTGTAGCTACTGAAAGAGGGAGTTCAAAGTCTTTGCCTAGGGCCACATTAATTGAAGAGATTAGGAAGGAAAAATAAAACCATCAGGAAAGATCAAGAATGAATGGTGAGTAAAGTAGAAGGGTAACTGAATTTTTGGAGTCATAAAATCCAAAAGAAGAAGATGCTGGAAGGAGGGAAAAGAAAACAACTGTCAAATCCTGCTGATAAAAGCTGAGCACTGATTAAGTTGAGCACTGAAAATTAAAGATATGTTAGCAATATGGTGGATATAAGGTGATTTTAACAAAAACATTATGTGGAGTGTTTTTTATTAAATTACTATGGTGACGTTGGTTAATAAAGTTATGTTTCAAGTATAAAATTCTATTATACATCATCTATATATTGCATTGTGTTTTTACCATCCAAATCAAATATCTTTCAATTTCCATCATCCCACTCCTCTTTCCCTCTGGTAACCACAATATTGTTGTCTGTGTCTTTGAATTTTGAGTTTTTGTCTTGTTTTTTTTTTTCATTTGTTGCTTTCAGTTTATATCCCACATAAGTGAAATAATATGGTTTTTAATTTTTTTTCTGTTTGACTTTTTTTGCTTAGCACGATATTCTCAAGATCCATTTATGTTGTTGCAAATGGCAGTATTTTGTCTTTTCTTATGGCTGAGTAGTATTCATTGTATATATGTAACACAGCTTTCTTTTCCAATCATCTGTCAAAAGACACTTAGGTTGTTTCTATGTCTTGACCACCATGAATAAGTGGAGTGTTCTGAACAAGAATACAAACAGTAATAAAGACAATTATTAAGGTGGTTTTCTATAAAAAAAAAAAATGAAAAGGAAGTATTAGCTGATGGAGGAAGAAGTGTATGAGATAGGCTGTCAAGATGGAAAAAATAATGGGATATTGTTATTCTGAAATACATAATAGAGTAGAGAGTATAGATAGCTTGATGTAGGAGAAGGAAGAATTACTGACAGATGCCATTAAGTATGTGGGAGGAAACACAATCTCATGTATAAATAGAAAGTGTCTTTACCTAAGAGAAGGTTTGAAGATAGAGTTTATGGATGAAGATGTCAGAAAGTGGATGAATGCAGTGTTGGTGATTTCTAGAAGATTTCTTTAAATTATCTTAATTTTCTCATTTAACTAGGCAGCAATGTCATGACCTGAGAAGGCAGATCAGCTAGTAGTAATTGGAAGTTTCAGGAAAAAGGAAAACATGTAAACTAGTCATCCAAAAGAGAAAGTAAATGAATAAGGAGTGTAGAGTGTAGCTACCTGGTAGCAGCAAAGCCCTGTTTGTCCCTCAGTCATATTCAGCTGAAGGAGTACAGTCCAAGGGAAACACTGAGCAGTATACTGTTATAACAGAGTAAGTGATGGGCAATGGAAGTCACAGTTTACAGGGAGGGGTGATTATAGCACTTGACAAAGAAATATAAAATGAGAAAGAAGAGAATCTTGACTTAAAAAAAAAAGGTTTAGAGAATGAAACTATGGTAGTGTCAGTGGTCCATGTGGAGTAGATGGATTGCTGGATTCATGGCACCTAAAGATTGGAGCAAAATAATAAAATGCAATTGGTTAAATAATGGAACACATGCTGTTGACATAATGAAGTATGTGTAAAATTACTGATCATATCAAGATCTTGGTAATGACCATAGGAATGAGGCTGAAGTATAGTGAAAAGCAAGACCTTAAGAGAGAGACTTCGAAGGAACTAAAAGAACAAGTAATTGTAGAGTAGCTTATATTACTTTGAAAACACCAGGACTTAAAAAAAAAGTAGTATCTAAGAGAGCCAGGAACTAAAATATTTTCAGCAGTATTACTTTTTACTGTTTCAAAGATTTTCTATGAAACTTGAATCTGGAAGAAGTGACCATAATTAGTGCTTTATAGTTATATTCTCAAGCAATAGTAATTAGATTTGAATAAAATAAAAAATATTAATATTGGCTATATATAGTACTGAATACACACATGTAAAGCCAGTGCTTGTGGCTGTCACTGTCATGCCCAGGCAGGTGCAGGTTCCCATTAGATTCAGATAGATGGTAATGGAACAGCAGAGCCAAAAACTGGTGAGCCATCTTTTATTCTACCCTTGGTGGATGAGTAAATACACACAATGGGAAAACACTTCCCTTTCCGTTCAGGGTTCCCAAAGCCACTGACTTTCTTCTGGTGTTCCTAGAATCAAAAGCACCACAAGCCTTAGTTACCATTTCTTCCCCATCTACCCGCCTCCATCTTGGCTGTCTGCCTCCTCTGCAACAACATAGTCTCTGCAAAAATGGCTTACTAGCTCCTCTTTCTTCACAAACTTTTTAAAAATGACTTGGGCCCACACAGACCCTTCCTCCAGCACACAGTAGCATAGCCAAGCCCCTTCCCAAGCAGGAAGGTAATTAGCCATGACACATGGGCAGTGGCCATCTTTAACAATAAAAGTGAACAAACCCAGAAAATAGAGATTTTACAAACTTGTTTGCCCAACAACACAATTGATATTTTCTTAGTTAATGGAAATACTGGGGAAATTCTAACTAGAGAGAAAAATCTACCAATGTCTGTTCTTGTTGAAAAATAAATATAAGAAATATTTTCACTAAAAGATCAGTTTATGGGTATTAACAATATTCTTTTCCTTAAAGTAATAACATTTCCTAAGAGAAGTATTAACATGTTCTATTGAAAATGGATAATTAATGCATAAATGCAATTCAAACAATGCTAGATAACTTTAGGTTCAGTTCATTTCAAGCTACACTAAAAAAGTTTAATAAAACAGTAAAGCTGCATATAAATGTGCTGTAGCTTAATGGCTTCATTTTGTATAAAATTTAAGAGATTTATACTGATTTAAGTATAGAATGCACCAAATTCTCCTTGGATGTTTCAACATCAGATAATCATGATACTCTGAAGCATAAATTCAAAAACCTAGTTCAATTGGCACTTGTGCAAGGTACTTTAGACACAAAAGCCTTTGTGGATAGTGAGGTGAAGAACATGACAGAAATATTTGGAATATGTTCTTTTCCCCTTTAGTAAATTCTTTAAACTCCTGTAATATTTGACCTAAGTCAGTTTACAAGCCATATCCTTAATAGAATGTTTATAAAAAGTAATATATACATTTCATTTTATTGTTTTATTAGCATCATAAACAACAGAGAATTTCACTACTATAATTAACTTATTATAGATGCATAGATTTTAATGGAATGTCACCCTGACTGTCTAATTCCTGCATTTTTTTCTGAGATCATTTAGAGGAAGAATGACTCTTCTCAATAATTATTTTTGATAGGCTTTCTATAAGACCTAAATGTATTGTAATTCTGACAATGCCCTACTACATCATTCAAAAATTTGGCCCCATTGCCTGTCTGATACTGTCATTTACATCTATTTCTTTCTCTTTCTCAGGCACAATCATATCTTGAATATACCATGACTTTCCAAATGTTTTTCATATGTCACCTCATGAGTGAGATAACTAGCCACAATTATTTGATATTATAAAACCTCTTGCCCTTACCAGCTACAGTGGATAGAGCATTGGCCTGGTGTGCAGACATCCTGGGTTCCATCCCTGGTCAGGGCACATAGGAGAAGTGACCATCTGCTTCTCTTTCCCATCCTCTTCCTTTTCTCTCTCTCTTCTCCTCTTGCAGCCAGTGATTCTTTTGATTTGAACATTGGTCCCAGATGAGGGTTGCTGGGTAGATCCCGCTCCAAGTACACATGAGAATCTGTCTCTCTATCTCTCCTCCTTTCACTTAAACAAACAAACTAACAAAAAAATTACCTTCTTAATTTCTCTCATTTACTTTCTGTCTTCTCCACTATAAGGTATATTCCACAAGTTATAAATTATTTGTATTTAATGATCACCAATTCCTCAAATTTTAGTGTCTATTATATAAATATAAGAAATGTTGAATAAATTTTATAAAAATGCTGAAACTGAGTATTCAGAATATTTTTTTGAAAGATCTTAAAAGTTACTTAACACTGACTTTTTTTTAACTTTTTTTTTAATTCCCCCATTTATTTGAAGGGAAGAGAAAGAAACATGAACTCATTGTTCCACTTAGTTGTTCCATTTAGTTGCACATTCATTAATTGTTTCTCATCTGTGCCCTGATGGGGAATCGAATCCATGACCTTGGCATACCCTGATGATGCTATATCCATTGAGCCCCCTGACCAGTACCTAACCATATCTTTGAACTTTAAAAAATGAGGTACCTTAGGTCCAGAGAATTAAAGAAATTCTGACAGTCAACCAGAAAATTATGACACAGCAAGTACTAGACAATAGCTCAATTCTCCTGAGGTAAAACTGATATCATACCTTGTCTTTCTTCACTGGTGAACTTTGAGAGGCTTTAACCAAGGAACATAATCCATCTCCTAGACACAGATGTTGTTTCAGCAGAAGGTGTAGGTCAATCAAGATGAATTTAGGATGGTTGCTGGGAAAGCATAGACAAAAGTATTCTCTCCCATAGGATATTTATAAAGCAGCTTGTAGCCTTGATTGCTCCTGGTGGCCATCCTACAACTCTGATGGCAGAGCAGACAGAAAAATTTACTGAGTCTTTTGAGATAACAATGCGTCAATTGATCACCAAACTTTGAATTCTGCCCCACAGCTGAACTTCCACTTATATGGACTAATAAATTTTATTATTTTTTTTAAAAAATAAGATTTTTTTTTTCTGCCTGACCAGTCGGTGGCAGAGTGGATAGTGTCGGACGGGGATGCTGAGGACCCAGGTTGAGACTCCGAGGTCGCCAGCTTGAGTGCGGGCTCATCTGGTTTGATCAAAAGCTCACCAGCTTGGACCCAAGGTCACTAGCTCCAGCAAGGGGTTACTCGGTCTGCTGAAGGCCTGCGGTCAAGGCACATATGAGTAAGCAATCAATGAACAACAAAGGTGTCGCAATATGCAACAAAAAACTAATGATTGATGCTTCTCATCTCATCTCATCTTTCCGTTCCTGTCTGTCTGTCCTGTCTCTCTGACTCTCCCTCTGTCTCTGTGAAAAAAAAAAAAAAAAAAAAAAAAAAAGATTTTTCTTCTATTGTTGACACTTCTGTGCCCTCCCTTCCCCAATTCAGATTCTAGAAGTGTCAGAAACCATGGAGGATGAAGAGTGTAATTATTAACCAAGAATGAAAAGGTAAACTTACTGCTCCTGACTGCTGGCGGCTCACCTACAGTAGACCAGATGAGGAAAGGGGGCTTACTCTTCGTGTGTGTGTGTGTGTGTGTGTGTGTGTGTGTGTGTGTGTGTGTGTGATTGTGTGTTTTGATTTACTTTACTGACATTTACATATTAATTATTGAAGTAGAGGTCTAACTAGAGAACTAGATTAGCAGCCAAGAGCATTAGGAGGCATTAAACTCAGAGACTCAGAAATATCAAAGTGCTATGAAATCTAAGAATCAAAGATTCAGGAACTTGAAAGTACTAGCCCCACCAAATATATGTAAAGCAACAGTAAATACATTTACTGTGTGAATGTTCAATATATCATTATTTAAGTAACTTTTCAAAGATTAAAAGGAAAAAATGATCAGTGGCAAAAATATATAACATTGAGAAAACAATGTTACATATTTACAATGAGAAAACATTCAAAATGTTTTGACCAAAATACATTTAAAGGTGCTCGCATTTTTAAGGGCATCAGTAAGCCATATAAGAGCATTTTAAAACATTGCAGACAACTTCTCAGCTCACTGTTTCCATATATCAATACTTATTTGTTTTCATATTACTCAATGTTTGATTACAGACTTTATTCCTTGAACTTATAATGTTTATAGACTCTTTGGATGTGAAAATCTGCAGCATAACCCTTTTGACTTGTTGCTGTCTTTATTTAGTGTTTCACTGTCATCTTTCTTATTCTTTTGGAGTCACCAGTACTTGGTAACAAAAAAAGTTTTTAATGTCTATCTTTGATCCCGTGCAGTACTCCAGGTGTTCTATGCTGGAAAAGCATTGTGGAACAGTCCTTCCTTTCTTCCCCTTCACTATAATTTCTTGAGGCAAGGTGAAGAGTGGCCCATTCTCAGTACCTTAGCAGAATATACTATTTTGTACCTCTAGAGCTCTTTCTCAAGGAATTAGTTTTAATATAAAGTTTAGAATTCATCCTGGCAATGTCCAGATTTGGACATATATGGAAAATTGATGACAAACTCAAATTAATATTAATATACATTTTGTGTCTTTGGGATCGATATAAATTTCTATAATCATATATAAACCTCAATATCATCAAGAAATAAATGTGCAGGTAATGTTGCAGTTTTGTCTCCATGTAGATTGGTCTTCTTTGACACCTTTTTTTCCTTATAAAATCTCTTATTACTTGTTTATTCTTCCTTTGTTTTGCTAATATTCCTTATTCTCATTTGCTAATTTTATAGAGTTACAAAAGCTATATGATGATTTCTGCTTACCCTTTACTTAGTTTCCCATAAGGATTACATGTTACATAACCATGATTTATCAAACTTAAAAGTTAAAATTATATAATCCTGTGACCTAAACTACAGCTTTAGGTCAGATTTTTACCAGTTTTCGAACTATTCTTTTTTTTTTCCCCCAGTATTTACTATGTGATATCTTGTTGAATTTTTTTCTTATTCTTTCTCAGTTGTGAGTTCTCAATATTCATTTTTCATAAGCTTGACACTTTTGAAGTGTATTGGTCAAGTACTTTGTAGAATGCTTCTCAGTTTGGATTTGTCTGCTGTTATCTCATGATTAACTGGATTTATGGATTTGGAGCAGACAATTCCACAAAAGTTAAATATCGTTTTCATCACAGCATTCCATTTTCTTTCTTTAATTCTTGCTTTCCTCTTCTTTACTCTCACAACACCGACTTCTTGCTCTTCTTACAAGAACACTAACACATCACAACTCAAATGGATTTATTTTCTATGAATAAGGTTTGCTTATGGGTCTGGAATTACTACATTCTACTATTTAGCATCATGATGCTTCATTAACAAGCATTATTTGAGACAATTTATGGTAAAACAATGTCCTGATTTCTAATACTATTTTTTAATGATTCATATAAGTCATTGATATAATGTATTTAAAAACCCCTTTTCCCATTACAGGAAACTATGCAGACTTATATAAAAATCTCAAAATAAATTGCATTTAATAATGAACCCAAATGATTGACATAAATTGGTAAATTTCCTTGACAACCTAGGTAACTCTAAGTTAATATAAAAGTTTTATAATAAAAAACCCACAATGTCATATATTTTAATAATTATTTCTCAAAAATTTAAAGCTAAATAAAAAAATCTATTATCAAGGGGATAATATGCAAAAGGACTAATATTCTAAGTTTAAAAGACTGCTTTAAAAGTTTTTTTTAATTTTATGTTATGTTGAGTTTGATCGAAAGTTAAGAATTACTTTTCATTAAGTCAAATTAGATATAATGGGAAACAACTTAACCTTCTTTACTTACATATTGTATCTCTTAAAAAAAGTTCTCACACATACATAGACACATACTTTTTTTGACTTGTAAAAAAGCACTTTGAAAATATATTGGATTATAATAATATATCTAAATGTCTATTGCTTTAGTTAAATTATGAAATGCTTAATCATATAGCTTTTTGTATTTTGGGAGATGGTTTATTTTAATAAATAAGTACAGAATAAAAACATAGTAACTTTTATAAAATTTAGATATAACTCTTCAACTTCTATAGAAAAAGAATTATGAACTCTAAGACAAAGCAATAGTACTCTCTCAAAAATTTATTTATCTATCTATCTTTAAATAAAAATGTCATTTTATTCTGGAATTCACATATTTAATATAAATATTAAATTTAGATTTCTATAATTGATGTAATTTTAGGCTTTTTGTTGATATTTTTCTTAATGAAGTTTCAAGTACAATGAAATCATTTAGTTTACATCTAAAATAAAGATATTGTTTACATGACATTTTAAATATTTTCTCTTTTATATATAACTTAAAACTTTGATTTAAATTGCTTGACTTTGAAGGTGGAAATAGTAATTCTTCTAAATAGAAGTTATTTCCTACCCGTTGATTATCTTTTTTTTTTTTTTTTTTTTTTTTTTTGCTTATGAGAGCAAAATCCTTCACCATATGCTATTGTTGCTGTGGCAGTTAATGTAGAAGAAAAAGAAGAAAAGTGTGGGAGAGTAAGGGGAAAAGGAGGATGTGGAAGGAACAGAAAGAAAAAGGCTAACTTTTAGAAAATATAATAAAATAATGTGATTTTGTTAGAATATGAATCTTGGCCCTGGCCAGTTAGCACAGTCAGTTGAGCTTAGTTCCAAAAGAACAAGGTTGAGGATTTAGGATTTAATCCCTGGTTAGGGCAGACATGGGAAGCAACCAAAAATGCACAACTAAGTCGAACAACAAATGATTCTCTTCCCCCTTCCCTCTCCTCCTTTCTCTCTGTCTTTCTAAAATCAATAAAAAGTAATCACTGGCTAGATACTTCAGTCGGTTGGAGCATCATCCTGAAGCATGGAGGTTGCCAATTTGATTTCCTGGTCAGGGCATATACTGGACAATTTTGTGTTCCTCTCTCTCTCTCTGCCTGCTTCTCTCTCTCAAAAAAAAAAAAAAAAAAAAGAGGAAAAATATGAGTCTTAATTTATTAAAACAAAATTTACCCAGTATAAATTTCCAACTGGTCAATTGGTATGGATAAGACAAATATCTACATGTTAATGCCAGACATTATGAAACAAATCATAATAATAACAACAATATACTTGTTACGTAGGTTTATAATTTTTGAAAAAAAAATCTTTTTTATTTAGATATGTTGCCAAATGATATAGTGCTTTCCATAAAATAATTCAGTATATGTATATTTTACAAAGAGATCACAATAAGTCAGTCTAGTTAACATCCATTGCCATATATAGTTACAATTTTTCTCTTTACCAAGTTAGAGGAGGGGAGACAGAGAGACTCCCATATGCATACTGACCAGGATCCACCTGGCAACCCCTGTCTGGGGCCAATACTCTGCCCATCTGGGGCCATGCTAGCAACCAAGCTATTTTTAACACCTGAGGAGGAGGCTCCATTGAAGGGAAGGGGTGGAGAAGCAGATGGCTGCTTCTTCTGTGTGCCCTGACCAGGAATCAAATTCAAGATATCCACATGCTTGGCCAATGCTCTACCAGTAAGCTAACTGGCCAGGGCCTAAATTATATTTCTTGTAACAAGAACTATTAACATCTATTCTTATAACAACTTTGAATATACAATACAGTATCATTAATTGTGGATACAGTGTGAACAAACATTATGTCCCCAGGCCTTGTTTATTTTATAATTTCAAGTTTGTACCTTTTGACCACATCTGCCCATTTTGCTATTAAAATAAAATAGAACAAAGATAAATATGCTTATTGTTTATTTTTTTGTAGTGGTTATTGCTGATATATATCTTTCCTTTCTTTCTCATTTCCAATTCGTTATCTTGCTTTAAATTTTAGAGTCAACCTTGAATAAAAATTGGCAGTTATCTTGTCAGCATGTCAATTGAGATGCATAATTTATGTTCATGGTATTACCTTATCTATTACAAACTAAATGGTTGCCAAATGCTCCTAAATCATTACAATTTAATGTTACCCCTTACTTCACTTTTTTTCAGTAGAATATAAACCAATAGTCAGATCAGTGGAAAGTGAATAATTATTAATCTAAGTTTTCTTTTTAGGTTAGACAACAGAAAAATTAAATTTTCAATAGCTATAATTTGAATAATATAGTAAAAATACAAATACATCCCCTTTAAGCAAATGTATTATTATTTAAGCATTCTATTCAGAATGCTTTTCACAGTTCATAGTAGAGTTAACATGAAAACAGTACAAACACAAAACAAAACCGAGATATATTGTTCTGTTTCTACACAGAGGCAATTTATTTCACACATAAACCCAATAGCCCAAAGGCACACACAGATTCACACACACACACACACACACACACACGAGCATATTCTAACCACCATATAAAAATTATTGCAAAAGACTCATGGGGATATAAAGTACAGATTGGCCGTATAGTCAATAATATTGTAATAACTGTGTGTGCTGCCAGGTGGGTACTAGCCTTGTCAGGGGAATCATTTCATAAGTTAGATAAATGTCTAACCATTATGCTTCTTTACACCTGAATATATATGATATTGAATGCCAACTGTAATTGAAAAGTAAATATTTTAAAAATGTATGCATAAAATTTATATATATATGTATATATATACATATATATATGTATATATATATACATATATATATATATATAATTAACCAACTTGCTTTGTTAAGAAATTTATGTCCTCTTTTTCTGTCTTTTTAAAGTAAAATGGCTGGTCACTATTACTAAAATTAGTGTATTTTTTTCAACTTAAAAATTATTGACAGTTTTGTTTTAGTCTATAGGATTAATTTTTTGAATATTCACAACATTTACTAAATCCACCTTTGAATTCTTAGATTAAACAACTCAATAAAAGTTAATAAAATTATCTAACAAAAACAACTCAATGTTTTTAAATGCTTAATATAATCTATTTTTCTGTCTTTCTGGATGAAAATTTCTGATTAACTGATGAATTCTTGTTTTTCTTTCACTCATAGAAAGAGTGTTAACTATTGTCTGACAGTAATTCTCTCTTACTGCTTAATTTTACATTTGAGTTCAACATGGGATTCTATTCTATCAAGATTTTATTATAATAGACATATTTTATTGATCAATGACTTTAACAGAAAAAAGCTGCCTCCTTACTAATAAAAAGAATAGCAGAACAGTAAACCAATTAAATTAAATAAAGAATTCAATAAGATGCCACATTAATGAAATTACAAAGACAGTTTCCTTTTCTGTAACCAAATACTTATATTACAAATATAAAATATGAAGTGTCAGGCTCTTGAGTTTGCCATTTTTTTTCCTGTATGGGATTAATAAGAGATACTTTTGGCCAATGTAATCAGTACATACCGTGCTTGTTTCTATTTTATTTACTTGTGCCACATGATGTACATTTTCTCTTCCTAGTACTTTTATATGTAACTACATATCTTCTTTTAGACTCTTTGACTCCTGACAGAAGAGACTATCTTTAAATTAATCATTTGTGTTTATAATCAAATGTTTAAATAATTTAGCACAATAGAAGAGACAATGAATTGATTTAAATTAACTTCAATAAGGGCTCTTCTGCAGTCACATATTGAAGAAAATTAAAAGCTTATTTTCAGTCTTAATTCCACCTGGTTCTTAAACTAGAAAACCTTGACTCTTTACAGCTGAAGATAATGACTTCCCACATTTGATACAAAAAATGAAATTTTCTCTTTATGTAATTGTACAAAATTTTTCAAGAAAAATCTTCAAGCATATTGGGATATTGCAATCATAAAGATTATAATTTTTAAAAAGGTATCTTCCTATATTTTTCTACAATTATTTCTCTACTGCTGCCCTTGCTAATTCTGCTACACTACTCTATAGCAAATGACCTCTTCAGACAAATGCCTCTTTTTCTGGCCAATGTTACAGCTAATAATAACACAAGTGCTTTTCATCTTCAAAATGCTTTAGAAGTATAAATCCACCTTCTCAGCAACTAGGAAGGAGAAATGAACATTATCTCCATTTTACAGACAAGAAAAATAAAGAACAAAAAAAAGAAAAAGGAAAAAGAAAAGGAAATGTTGAGTGCTGATGCCAAAGTACAAAGCACAGAAATATATTAAAAAGGCAGTGCTTTTCCAGGTAACTAAAAGAATATTCAGTTTCCTAAAACATCCAAATGTCTGTGTGGCTGTTCCGGCAAGCTCACATAGACTACCCTATGTATTCTTAGAAGGCTACCTATCATGTATTAATCTGTGGCTTTTCTATGTATCCTTATATATGTTCCTCCACAGAACCCTCTCTAATTAATCCCTGAATATTCGTTTACCCTGTATGTGTGGGCTCATAAATGTTTTGTTTTTATTTTTTGGCAAATTAATGCATTCTGATATGCGTCATGTGCCACATGATGTACATTTTTTCTTTCTGGTACTTTTATATGTAACTATATATCTTCTTTTAGACTCCTTGACTCCTGACAGAAGGGACTATCTTTAAATTTTAATAAATAGAATGGAATAAAGGACCTATCTACTGCTGTGAAATAACTTGGATAATTTCAAGATATTTTCCATTGTATCTCAAAGTGTTGTTTCCCAAGCTGAAATATTAAGGATCTAGACAGAGAAATAATCAGTCTGCTTAAAGAGGATGGAACGTGTCTGAGAATTGTTATTAGATACATCAAGGCTCTGACATCAACTGGATGTTAGGATATGAGTAAAAGGGAAGATGTGAAAAGTCAAGTTTTGTACTAGAAACTCACTAAAAGAAGAAACACAAAATAGAGTTAAGAGAGAGGATATTTGCTTTTGTTTTAAACATATCCACTTGAGATACTGGTAGATGAATATGTTTGTATTTTTCAGTAGAAAACGAAAGTTTAAAACTCTATTTGAAATAGGTTATGAAATGTATTGATATATTTGAAGTCATCACCCTAGTGAGTGTGGCTGAGTGCTATTGGAAGGGCACTTCATTTGGGGGAGGAGTGAACACATAACACAGTGTACAGGAGATGTGTTGTGGAATTGGGCACCTGAAACCTGTGTAATTTTGTTAACAAGTGTCACCCCAGTGACTTCAATAAAAAGGAAAAAGAAACTATGATTATGTAGGTAAAACTTCTAAAGTGATAAAAGAAGGCTAAGATTGGAACTCTGGAGAAATTATAATATCAAAAGTATAGGCCAAGAAAAGAAATCTTCAAAGGACAGTGAAAAAGTAATCAAAGAATTTGGAAAAGAACTTGGAAAAAAATATTTTTTTGTATTACAGAGATAAAAAAAAAAATTGACATGTGAAAGTAAAGTTGCCAAATATATCAAATGTCATTTTGGATGGAGATTTCTCAGTCTCCTTGGAGCAACTTCTCAGAGGCCATTTGATTTTGCAACTAACAGTGTAGTTTGTGGGAGAGTTTAATTAAACCCTGACTGTAGAATTTCAAATGCCATATCAGGTATCAAAATCATTGGAAAGTGAATATTATGACATTGCAATAGTGTTGTGAATAAGATATGTGTGTCCCCCTAAAATTTATATAATGAAATCCTGTATCCCAATGTGATTAGAAGGTTTGGGCCTTTGAGAGATGATTAAGTCATTCAGATGGAACCCTCTTGAATAAAATTAGTATCCTTATTAAAAAGACCTCAGAGAACTCTGTCACTCCTTTCACTGTGTGAGGACACAGTGAGATTACCACCTGTCAGTTAAGAAGTGGATTCTCACAAGACACCAATTCTGCCAGTGCCTTGACCTTGTACTTCCCATGTTTCAGAACCGTGAGAGCGATGTGTTTGTTGTTTAAGCCACATAGTTAATGCTATTTTTGTTATAATAGCCTGAATGAACTGAGAGAGATAAAAAAAAATAAATAAGTTAGGTGCAGAGAACCCAGAGATAGAACCAATTCAAATTTCTTTGATCTTGGGTAGGGTCAGAGTTCTCAAACATGACATATTTAAAAACATATGTGAGGGGTTTATATGATGACATTAAAATTTCTAAGTTATATATTTCAGTAGTGCTGTGATTAAAGACAGAGACATGTCCCATCTTTGAAGAAGTTACAAGCAAGGCAAATGCTCAATAAATATTTTGTACTTAAAGAACCTGTATAGACAAATAATAAATATAACTTGCCAAAACAAAAACTACAGATTTGAATAATCAATTTACAGTTGAAGAAATGCCATAAATATATTCAAATATACCCAACTTTTAAGTGTTCTGAATCCACTAAAGTGACAGATTTTAATAAGCAAAAAGGTCAAATATATAGAAGACACAATTAAGTGGAAATTTATACATCACTGCAAAATAATAAGTTTGAAGATACACATATTCTACAAGATAAATTTTACTTCTAAATATTTACTCTGAAGAAAATATTGCATTTGTACAAAAATATATATGTTTAAACTTTTTCTCAGCTCTATAATCTCACATTGAAATGTGGAAGCAAGCAAAAATTCCTTTAGAAAAGCAAGAAAAAAATTGTGACACATTATTTCAATTTATTATTGTAAGCTTTTATAAAACAGGTATTAATTTCAAAAACATCAAATTAAGTTAAAAAAGTGACTGCAGAAAATAGCATCCAGTATGATAATACATATGTGCAAATATTTACTACAAAAGATTACCTACTGCAGTATATGTTTAAAGATTTTTATGAGATAGAAGTAGAAAGATATGAATGACAAAAACAGAAGTCAAATATAGAAAAGTGGCTATACCTGATGTGAAGAGAAAATTATAATTGGAAAGAGAAATGCAAAGGATTCAGTGTAACGTTTCATGTATTAGGTTGATTGTTGGATGAATATGAGTTTAATACACATACATTCATGCATATATATATGTTTACATAATAACTTTTTGTAACTGTAAAACCAATAAAACAGTAAATTAAAGTAAAATTAAAAAGTGAATAAAAAATTTAAAAATAGGTGAATGGGATCAAAAGGTACAAACTTCCAGCTATAAAATAAATAAGTCATGGGATACAATGTACAACATAGCCACTATAGTTAACAGTATTGTATTGCATATATGAAAGTTGCTAAGAAAGTAGATCTTAAATGTTTTTACAATAAAAAAAATTTGTAACTATGTAAGGGTCAAGGTGTTTACTAGAACTTACTATGATCATTTTACAATGTATACAAATATTGAAACATTATGATATACACCTGAAACTAATATGTTTATATGTCAATTATACCTCAGTTAAAACCACAATAAAAGAAATAACAAGAGAGAACAGGTGGGAACTCTAGCATTAGGTAACATATGTGACATCATTATATGACATTTAATCATTTTATACCTTGACCAATGCACTTACCTACTCTGGGCATCAAATTTCTTAGTTTTAAATTGAGATAACAATAGAAAATACTTTACCAGTTTGCAATTTGAATTGGTAAAGTCACTACATGTCAAATGCTGATATTAGTTCCCAGTCTATAGTAATACAACCTGTTGTTTTTTTTTCTTAAATGGACAAAGAAAATAAAAGGTAAGCAGCTTGCTATGAGTGTAGTTTATACAATCGAGGAAAACAGAGATCAATCTCTAAGTAAAAGGATATCAGAAGTCCCACACTCAACATGTATTCAGGCAGTAAGCTGAGCACAACACAAAAAGGATAAATAAGATAGAGAGTTTATTCTGAATAAACATGCCTTTTTAATAGGATTTTCCAATCTGAAGTCCATGATTGGGATTCAGGAACATTTGACTCCATATTAAATGTAAAAACATTCTGTGGCATGTGGTATCATACAAAAATTTTCAGAATCTGATATGAGTCAGTGACCCATAAAACAATATACTGAGAAATAACTTTCAAATAAATAAATAATTCTGTTAAAGTATGGTGGATGTTATAATAAAAATAATGTAAAATGAATATACAGAGAAGATTGACTATTTCATTCCTGGATTTTAAGAAGCATCCCCAGTAGAAATCATGCTAACATTAAAATTTGTAGGAGTTTCCCCATGCCCCACTGTTTATTTAAAAATGTGCAGAGGCATTCTATTTGGAGAAAGTCAACTGGTTTTCTAGGACTGATGCACCTTGCACAGGGAGGGCCGCCATCCAAAGTCAAGTCATCTCTGTCACCATGTACTTGGCTCCCTTAACTCTTTCCTAATCCTACCACTGACCCTCTGGTAACCACCATACTATTTGTCTGTGTTTATGATTTTCATTTTATATCCAGTATGTGAGTGAAATAATTTGGTTCTTAACTTTTTCTGACTTATTTTGCTTAACATTATATTCTCAAAACCCATCTATGTTGTCAAAAAAGGGCAGTGTTTCATCTTTTTTTTTAATGTTTTTTAAAATTATTTATTTATTTATTTATTTTACAGAGACAGAGAGTGAGTCAGAGAGAGGGATAGACAGGGACAGACAGACAGGAACGAAGAGAGATGAGAAGCATCAATCATTAGTTTTTCATTGCGCGTTGCAACACCTTAGTTGTTCATTGATTGCTTTCTCATATGTGCCTTGACCTTGGGCCTTCAGCAGACCGAGTAACCCCTTGTTGGACACAGCGACCTTGGGTTCAAGCTGGTAGGCTTTTGCTCAAACCAGTTGAGCCCGCGCTCAAGCTGGTGACCTCAAGGTCTCGAACCTGGGTCCTCTGCATCCCAGTCCGATGCTCTATCCACTGTGCCACCGCCTGGTCAGGCTTCATCTTTTTTTTTTTAATGACTGAATAAAATTCCACAGTATATGTAAATTACATTTTCTTTAGTCATTTATCGAAGAACATTTGGATTTTTTTCCATGTTTTTGCTGTCATGAATAATGTTGCAATAAACATACAAGTGCATATATCTTGGCAAATAAATGTTTTCAGATTTTTCAAGTAGAGACCCAGAAGAGGAATTGCTGGGTCATATTATTACACTATTCTTAATATTTAAGATACTGCCACTGTTTTCCATAGTGGCTAATACCAGTTTACGTTCACACCAGCAGTGAATGAGAATTACTTTTTTCCACAGCCTCTCAAATACTTATTATTACCTATCTTGTTGGGAATAGCCATTCTCATAAGTGTGAGGTGGTTTTGATTTGCATTTCTCTAACAACTAATGAAGCTGTACATCTTTTCATATATCTGTTGACAATGTATATATTGTCTTGGGAGAAGAATTACATTCAGGTCCTTTGCCAAGTATTTAATTAGGTTGTTGGTTTTTTTGGTGTTGCATTGTATTAGTTCTTTATATATTTTGAATATTAACCCCTAGTCAAAGCCATTGTTTCAAATATCATCTCCCATTTGGGCGGCTGCCTTCTTGTTTTGTTGTCAGTTTCTTTTGCTGTACAGAAACATTTTAGTTTGATATAGGCCCATTCGTTTATTTTTGCTTTTACTTTTTTGTCTTCGGGGTCAAATTTATAAAATATGCTCTAAGACCATGGTCCATGAGTTTATTACCTATATTTTCTTCTATGTAATTTATTGTTTCAGATCTTATATTTAGGTCTTTGATTTATTTTGAGTTAATTTTTGTTCATGTGGACACACTGTAATCTAGTTTCATTTTTTTGCATGTGGCTTTCCAATTTTCCCAACACTGTTTATTGAAGAGGCTTTCTTTTTTGCATTGTGCATTTTTGGCTCTTTTGTCAAAAATTATTTGCCCATATATATGTAGTTTTATTTCTGGGCTCTCAAGTCTGTTCCACTGGTCTGTGTGTCTTTTCTGCCAATACAATGCTGTTTTAATTATTATAGCTCTGTAGTATAATTTGAAGTCAGGTAGTATGGTTCAAGGTAGTGTGGTCCAGTCTTGTTCTTATTTTTCAGGATTACTTTGTGAGTTCTTTTGTGGTTACATACAAATCTGATGATGTTTTTGTTCTATTTTTTTAATGACATTGAAATTTTGATGTGGATTACATTAAATCTGTATAATACTTTGCATAATATAAAGACTTTAAATGTGTTTCTTCTTTCAATTCATGAACACCATATACATTTTCATTTCATTTTGTCTTTTTCAAGCTCTTTTTTTTTTACAGAGACAGAGAGAGTGTCAGAGAGAGGGATAGACAGGGACAGACAGACAGGAACAGAGAGATAAGAAGCATCAATCATTAGTTTTTTGTTGCACATTGCAACACCTTAGTTGTTCATTGATTGCTTTCTCATACGTGCCTTGACCATGGGCCTTCAGCAGACTGGAGCCAGCGACGTTGGGTTCAAGCTGGTGAGCTTTTTGCTCAAACCAGATGAGCTCTCACTCAAGCTGGCAACCTCGGGGTCTCGAACCTGAGTCTTCCGCATTCCAGTCTGATGCTCTATCCACTGCGCCACCACCCAGTCAGGCTAAGCTCTTTTTTTTTTTAATGCATTGTAATACTCAGTGTATATGTTCTTTACATCTTTTGTTATGTTTATTTCTAGGCATTATATTATATTATTTTGTTGCAACTGTAAAATAATTTTTTTTATTTCTTTTCTGGAAATTTTATTAGTATTTTGGAAAGCAGTGGATTTTCTTATGTTGATTTTTATATCTTGAAACTTTATTGTATTTTTTTCTAATAGTTATTTTGGTGAAGTCTTTAGGGTTTTCAATATACAGATCATATCATCTGTAAAAAGTGATACTTTGACTTCGTCATTCCTAATTTGGAAATTTGGATGTCTTTTATTTTTTTCTCTTGACTAATAGCTCTGGTTAGTACCTCCAGAAGTATATAGAATAAGAGTGGTGAGAGCGGACATCCTTCTCTTGCTCATGATTTTAGAATAAAAGCTTTCAGTTTTTCACCATTGAGTATGATATCGTCAGAGGATTTTTCATATACGGTGGACCTTCATTTATCATGGGGGTTAGGATCCAGAACACCTCGTGATAGGTGAAAATCCATGAAGTAGAGATATTATATTTATTTTATTATTTATATATATTTTAAGGCTTTATAAACCCTCCCCACAATCTTATAAGCCTTTCCCATACTGTTATTAACCTTTCCCACACTCATTTTGCTTATTATACCATGGAAATAATTAAAATAATAAATATATAAAAATAAGTATATATTTAAAAAATCCCATGATATAGTGAAAAGTCTGCCAGACAAAATTAGATACATACAATTTAAAATCCACGATAAAGTGAAACTGTGAAAAGTGAACCATGATATGGCTAGAGACGACTGTACGGCCTTTATTATGTTGAGTTACTTTCCTTCTATACCCATCTTACTGAGTGTTTTGATTATAAATCAATGGTATATCTTATCAAATAATTTTCTACATCTATTGATAAGATTATACAGTTTTTATCCTCTGTTTTGTTAATGGGAGCAGCACTTTAAATCGGTTGAAATCAAACAAATTGGTATCAGAAAACATTTTTTAAATCTGAAGGGAAGGGGGGAGGGCGCTATGGGTAGTGGGCAAGGGAGATGTTGAGGGCAACTTGGGGGAGGGGGGATGCATTCCTGGCAACACTAGAATCTATGTAAACACAATAAATTAAAATCAATAAAAAAAAGAAAACTTTTTTTTTTTCTGGGTAGCATTCTATAAATGCTAATATATAAGTTAAATTTTAAATCCTTTGAAGTACCAATTGAAAAGCAATTGAGGTAGGGAAACTTTGTAAAGTATAGAACCAATACAGTGCAAGAAGGATTGTTAGAACATTGGTTCATTGCTTTAAATACTTGAGAGACCTCTCAGGCTTCATTGAGTCAAAATAACTTTCCAGTTCAAGTTGACTCAGCATCTTGTTCATTTTTCCTGATTAGGTGACAGCAGTGGGTCTGTAAAACAAACAAAATAGGAAAGACAAAAACAAAAATATATCCTAGAATTAATTTCATATTAAGAAAATTTTAAAGTCTAATGTTTATAACTACTGAAATGAGAATAAAAAATTATATCAGTCCAAATTGTAAGAACTGATGAAGTCTCTTCTTTATAGTAGATTACAAAAGCATTTTAAGTCTTAAACAATTAGTATTTGGCTAGAATTCTCTAGAAAAAAATTATGTATTAGTTGTTTAATATTATAGTTAATGTAATTAACTCATATATCTCTGATAAGCACTGACCAAAGGAAATTCAGTTAATCAGAAGACTTTGAGTAAGAAAGCTTATGAAAACATATACCTTTTTGAAGTATACCTTTATAAAGATAAAATAAGGAATAAAATGAGACCTACTAGTTATGCAAAGTCAATATAGCTTGTTGTAGTGCCAAGAGTAGAGATTTATTCTGCCTGGGTTCAAGTCTTAGGTCTGCTATTTATTAGCAGTATGATTTGGTTTAAGGTACTTAACTATATGTAAATTTTCCATTTATTAAATCATAGATAATAGTATCTACCTAGCAAAGTGGTTGAAGATACTGTATATAAAGCATTTAAAATATTGTAAAAAATATATGTAAAGCACTTAAAATGAGTCTGTTTTAGATTAAGAACTATTTATATGTTGTACTCTGTTATTATGATTCTTAATTAATGCTTATGCCTGAATAATAACTGAAGAATAAAACAAGATACAAAACAGTATTTTTAAATGTCAAATTTAAAAGTGTTTAAATAAAAAAATAGGCAAAATATGCTAATACTAAGTTCGGAAACCAAAAATGTCAGACTTTTAATGTCGACTTCTCATTAAGCAAATAAATGTACTTGTAAATACCTAAATTTTCTTCCTTGGATTTGCTTGCGTTTGTCACTGGCATTTTTAAATGCTTATGTAGGAAAATTATTTCAAAATATTTTTATGGGACAATATGTCCACCTAAGCAAATTAATTTGTTAATATGTATGAAAAATATAAAATTATAACATTAAATGCCAATTTTAACATCATTTAAACTACTAATTATTGAACTGTTTAATGCAGTAGATATTAAACAAGAAAAATAGGTATGATAGGAAAAGTGGTAAAATACCAATGTTGATGCTGGTCTCTGATCAATGTTGTCCTAAGCATGTTTCTACTAGTGTGGAGAGAGAAAATTTAAGAGCATTTAAAAAGTCAACTGGACTCAGACACACTGAAAGCATAAATTGGTGTAGCAAATATAAATTAAAAAATCAACAACAAAGTTCTTTACTTAAACTTAGAACTTTCTTTGATGCTCAATGTTTCACAAGTCTCTTATCTCTCTAAACTACCTCCTTTAGTTTTGTTTTCTAATAAAGCATAAATTTAATTTCTAATAAAGCATAAATTTAATATTGACTAATTTTTTTTTATTTATTCATTATAGAGAGGAGAGAGAGAAAGAGAGAAGGGGGGAGGAGCAGGAAGCATCAACTCCCATATGTGCCTTGACCAGGCAAGCCCAGAGTTTTGAACCAGCAACCTCAGCATTTCCAGGTTGATGCTTTATCCACTGCGCCACCACAGGTCAGGCAATATTGACTAATTTAATTTTTATTTTTAATCCACTTTATTTCTTTTAAAGTTTCAAAATTACAGAAATATATGAGAAGATAGCACAAATAACTCATATACACCCTTACTGTTTTCCTATTATTACCTTACATTAGAATCATGTTTGTTATAATTAATAACCTAATATTTATATACTACTACTATATACTTTATTCAGATTTCTTTGGTTTTTATCTAAGATCTTTTTCTTTTTTATTACTAATTTTAATGGGGTGACACTGATAAATCAGGGTACATATGTTCAGAGAAAACATCTCCAGGTTTATTTTGACATTTGATTATGTTGCATACCCATGACCCAAAGTCAAATTGTCTTCTATCACCTTCTATCTGGTGTTCTTTGTGCCCCTCCCCTTCCCCCAACACCTCCCTCTCCTTCCCCCTCCTCCCCCCACCCATAATCATCACACTCTTGTCCATGTCTTGGAGTCTCATTTTTATGTCCCATCTATGTATGGAATCATATAGTTCTTAGTTTTTTCTGATTTACTTATTTCACTCAGTATAATGTTATCAAGGTCCATCCATGTTGTTGTAAATGATCCAAATGTCATTATTTCTTATGGCTGAGCAGTATTTCATAGTAGTATTTCATATGTACCAAAGCTTTTTATTCTACTCATCCACTGACGGACACTTGGACTGTTTCCAGATCTTGGCTATTATGAACAATGTTGCCATAAACATGGGGGTGCATTTCTCCTTTTGGAACAGTGCTATGGTATTCTTAGGGTATATTTCTAAATAGCTGGGTCAAAAGGCAGTTCGATTTTTAATTTTTTGAGGAATCTCCATACTGTTTTCCACAGTGGCTTCACGAGTCTGCATTCCTACCAGCAGTGCAGGAGGGTCCTTTTTTCTCCACATCCTCGCCACCACTTATTCTGTGTTGCTTTGTTGATGAGCACTATTCTGACTGGTGTGAGGTAATATCTCATTGTGGTTTTAATTTGCATTTCTCTAACGATTAGTGATGTTGAGCATTTTTTCATATGCCTTTTGGCCATATGTATGTCCTGTATGGAGAAGTATCTATTCATTTCTTTTGCCCATTTTTTGATGGCATTGTTTATCTTCCTGGTGTTGAGTTTTACAAGTTGTTTATAAATTTTGGCTCTTAATCCCTTATCAGACGTATTGTCGAATATGTTCTCCCATTGTGAAGTTTTTCTTTTTATTCTGTTCTTATTGTCTTTAGCTGTGGAAAAGCTTTTTAGTTTGATATAGTCCCATTTATTTATCCTGTCTTTATTTCACTTGCCTGTGGAGATAAATCGCCAAATATATTGCTGCGAGAAATGTCGGAGAGCTTACTGCCTATGTTTTCTTTTAAGATGCTTATGGTTTCACGGCTTACGTTTAAGTCTTTTACCCATTTTGAGTTTATTTTTGTGAATGGTGTAAGTTGGTGGTCTAGTTTCATTTTTTTGCAGGTAGATGTCCAACTTTCCCAACACCATCTGTGAAAGAGGCTGTCTTTACTCCACTGTATGCTCTTACCTCCTTTATCAAATATTAGTTGTCCATAAAAGTTTGGGTTTATTTCTGGGTACACTGTTCTGTTCCATTGATCTATATGCCTGTTCTTATGCCAGAACCAGGCTGTTTTGAGTACAATGGCTTTGTAGTACAACTTGATATCAGGAAGTGTGATACCTCCCACTTTATTCTTCCTTTTCAAGATTGCTGAGGCTATTTGTGTTCTTTTATGGTTCCATATAAATTTTTGGAATATGTGTTCTATATTTTTGAAGTATGTCATTGGTATTTTAATTGATATTGCATTGAATTTAAATTGTTTTGGGTAATATAAACATTTTAATGATGTTTATTCTTCCTAACCATGAGCACGGTATATGCTTCCATTTGTTTGTATCTTCCTTTCCTTAATTTCTTTTATCAGTTTTATAATTTTCCAAGTATAAGTCTTTAATCTCCTTGGTTATATTTACTCCTAGGTACTTTATTTTTTTGGTTGCAATGGTGAAGGAAATTGTTTCCTTAATTTCTCTTTCTGACAGTTCATTACTGGTGTATAAAAATGCTTCTGTTTTCTGAGTGTTAATTTTATATCCTCTCACCTTGCTGAATTCATTTATCAGTTCCAGTAGGTTTTTGACTGAGACTTTAGGGTTTTCTATATACAATATCATATCATCTGCAAATAATGATAGTTTTATTTCTTCTTTTCCAATTTGGATGCCTTTTATTTCTTCTTCTTGTCTGATTGCCATGGCCAGGACTTCCAGAACTATGTTGAATAAGAATGATGAAAGGGGGCACCCCTGCCTTGTCCCTGATCTTAAGGGGATTGTTTTTAATTTTTGCCAATTGAGTATGATGTTGGCTGTGGGTTTGTCATAGATGGCCTTTCTCATGTCGAGGTATGTTCCCTGTATTCCACATTGCTGAGAATTTTGATTATGAATGGGTGCTGGATTTTATCAAATGCTTTTTCTGCATCTATTGAAATTATCATGTGGTTTTTCTCCTTCCTTTTGTTTATGTGATGAATCACATTGATTGATTTGCGAATATTATACCAGCCTTGCCTCCCCAGAATAAATCCAACTTAATCATGGTGTATGATTTTTTTCATATATTGCTGGATCTGGTTTGCTAATATTTTGTTGAGGATTTTAGCATCTATATTCATCAGAGATATTGGCCTATAATTTTCTTTCTTTGTGTTGTCTTTTCCTGGTTTTGGAGTCAGAATTATACTTGCCTCATAAAAGGAGCTTGGAAGTCTTTCTTCCTCTTGAATTTTTTGAAATAGCTTGAGAAGGATAAGAGTTAGTTCTTTTTTGAGTATTTGGTAGAATTCACTTGTGAAGCCATCAGGCCCCGACCTTTTTTTGTTGGGAGGTTTTTGATATCTGTTTCGATATCATTTTGTGTAATCGGTCTGTTTAGGTTTTCTGATTCTTCCAGATTGATTTTTGGAAGATTGTATGTTTCAAGAAATTTGTTCATTTCATCTAGGTTGTCTAGTTTATTGGCATACAGTTCTTCATAGTATTTTCTTACAATATTTTGTATTTCTGTTGTGTCAGTTGTTATTTCTCCACTCTCATTTCTAATTTTATTTATTTGTGCCCTCTCTCTTTTTTTCTTGGTGAGTCCAGTTAAAGGTTCATTGATCTTGTTTACTTTTTCAAAGAATCAGCTCCTGGTTTTATTAATCCTTTGTATTGTTTCTTTAGTTACTATGTCATTTATTTCTGCTCTGATCTTTATTATTTCCTTCCTTCTACTAACCCTGGGCTTTACTTGCTGTTCTTTGTCCAGTTCTTTTAGAGGCAGGGTCAAGTTGTTTATTTGAGCTTTTTCTAGCTTTTTAAGGTATGCCTGTAATGCTATGAACTTTCCTCTCAGTTCTGCTTTTGCTGTGCCTTATAAATTTTGAGTTCATATATGCTCATTATTATTTGTTTCTAGGAATATTTTTATTTCTTCTTTGATCTCATTGTTAACCCATTCATTATTTAATAACATGCTATTTAGATTCCAAGTGTTTGAGTATTTTTCAGTTTTTCTGTTGCGGTTGATTTCTAGTTTTATGCCATTGTGCTCAGAGAAAATGTTTGATATGATTTCAATCTTCTTAAATTTGTTGAGACTCTTTGTGTCCTATCATGTGGTCTATTTTAGAGAATGTACCATGAGCACTGGAAAAGAATGTATATTCTGCTGCTTTAGGGTGAAGGGTTCTATTAAATTGAGTTGATCTAGTGTGTCCTTTAAGTCTGCTGTTTCTTTTTAATTTTCTTTCTTAAGGATCTATCTAGTGATGTTAGTGTAGTATTGAAATCCCTTACTATTATAGTATTGCTGTTGATCTCACCCTTTATATCCATCAAAGTTTGCTTTATATATTTAGGTGCACCTATATTAGGTGCGTAGATATTCATAATGTTATATCTTCCTGTTGGGTTGCTCCCTTTATTATTATGTAGTGTCCTTCTTTATCTCTTACTATAGCCTTCATTTTAAAGTCCATTTTGTCTGATATAAGTAGTGCTACCCCAGCTTTTTTTTCATTTCCATTTGCATGAATTTTTTTTTTTTTTGCATTTTTCTGAAGCTGGAAACAGGGAGAGACAGTCAGACAGACTCCCGCATGCGCCTGACCGGGATCCACCCAGCACGCCCACCATGGGGCGACGCTCTGCCCACCAGGGGGCGATGCTCTGCCCATCCTGGGCGTCGCCATGTTGTGACCAGAGCCACTCTAGCGCCTGGGGCAGAGGCCACAGAGCCATCCCCAGCGCCCGGGCCATCTTTGCTCCAATGGAGCCTTGGCTGCGGGAGGGGAAGAGAGAGACAGAGAGGAAGGCGTGGCAGAGGGGTGGAGAAGCAAATGTGCGCTTCTCCTGTGTGCCCTGGCTGGGAATCGAACCTGGGTCCTCCGCACACTAGGCCGACACTCCACCGCTGAGCCAACCGGCCAGGGCTGCATGAAATATTTTTTTACATACTTTTACCTTCAGTTTATGTGTATCTTTTGTTTTAAGGTGTGTCTCCTGTAGATAGCATATGTAAAGGTCCCATTTTCTTATCCACGCAGCTACCCTATGTCTTTTGATAGGATCATTTAATTCATTTACATTTAAGGTTATTATTGATATGTAGTTGTTTATTGCCATTTTATTCTTTAAAGCTGTATTCCTCTTTTGCTATATTCTTTTTCCCCTTTGATCTGTTTACAATAGGCCCCTTAGCATTTCTTGCAGTATTAGTTTGGCTGTAATGAATTCCTTGAGGTTTATTTTTTGTCTGGGAAGCTTTTTCTTTTTCCTTCAATTTTAAATGATAGCCTTGCTGGATAAAATAGTCTTGGTTGTATGTTCTTGTTCTGCATTACTTTGAATATTTCTTGTCATTTCCTTCTGGCCTCAAGTGTTTCTGTTAAGAAGTTGGATATCAAAAAAAAAAAGTTGGATATCATCCTTATGGGGGGCTCCTTTGTAGGTGATAGCCTTTTTTGTTTAGCAGCTTTTAATATTTTTTCTTTATCACTTAGCTTTGTAATTTTAATTATGATGTGTCTTGGTGTAGATTTCTTTGGGTTTCTCTTTAATGGAGGTCTCTGTAATTCTTGAATGTATGACAATTTTTTCTGCCTCAATTTAGGAAAGTTTTCAGCTATGATTTGATTGACCAAACATTCTATCCCTTGTTCTTTCTCTTCTCCTTCCAGTACCCCTATTATGGCAATGTTATTTCTCTTCATGTTGTCAAAGAGTTCTCTTAAAGTTTTCTCAGACTTTTTGAGTCACTTTTCTTTTTTCTGCTCTGCTCCATACCTTCTTTTATCTTGTCCTCTAACTCGATTATTCGATTCTCAGCTTCATCAATCCTTCTTTTAATTTCTTCCATTTGGGTCTTCAATACTAATATTTTATTTGTCATTTCTGACTGATTCTTTTTTATTATTTCAATTTTTTTATATATATTTGCTATCTCTTTATTTAGGTGTTCATAATGACCATCTATTCTTGTTCTAAGCTCTTTGAGCATCCTATCATTATTTTAATTATTTTTTTTTTGTATTTTTCTGAAGCTGGAAACGGGGAGGCAGTCAGACAGACTCCCACATGCGCCTGACTGGGATCCACCCGGCACACCCACCAGGGGGCGATGCTCTGCCCATCCGGGGCATCGCTCTGTCGCGACCAGAGCCTCTCTAGCACCTGGGGCAAAGGCCAAGGAGCCATCCCCAGAGCCCAGGCCATCTTTTGCTCCAATGGAGCCTCGGCTGCAGGAGGGGAAGAGAGAGACAGAAAGGAAGGAGAGGGGGAGGGGTAGAGAAGCAAATGGGTGCCTCTCCTGTATGCCCTGGCCGGGAATCAAACCTGGGACTTCCGCACGCCAGGCCAACACTCTACCACTGAGCCAACCAGCCAGGGCCACAATCATTATTTTAAACTCTGCATTCAGTAATTTAGTTATATCTGACTCATTCAGGTCCTTCTCTGGGAATTTCTCTTGATTCATTTGGGTTGCATTTCTCTGCCTTCTCATTTTGTCTGTGTATAAGAAGGGTTCAGTCACTGGAGTCCAATGGGTGTTGCCTGTGTGTTCCCTATGTGTGTTCTGTCTGCAGGCCCGCCCCCTCTCTGCTGCTGCCTAGGGTGTTCGGATATGGGTGTTGCCGGTGCCAGCCTGCTGCAGCTTTTGCAGCCATTTCTGCCTCTCCTCTACGGGTGGGGCAGTGTTCACATGACTGGCTCTATAAATTTCAACCAGTCTTGGCCTTTGCCCTGCCCCCACAGGTGGGGTTGTGCACTGCACCTGGGCCACAAGCCTCCACACCAAGGGCAGGGGTAAGCACCTTTGTTCAGCTACGAGTCTCCACCTGTTCCCAGGCTTTTGCTCCTCCCTTGTGGTCAGAGTTGGCTCCTGCATCTGGGCAGAAGCCTCGATTCCACTTGTCAGGTGTGCTGCAAGCCCATACACCCTTGCTTAGTGGCAAATCTCCGCCTGTTCCCGGGTTCCCATTCTTCCCCCACAGGCGGGGTTACAGGCGGGTCTTCAGCCCAGCCATACTTCTTTTGTGTTACCCCTCTGCCTTTGCTGGGAAAGGCTGAGCTCACACTGGGCCTCTGGTGTGGCCGGCCTGGCTTCTGCCCTCACAGTCAGCCACCTCCTGCCCTCCAGCAAGCCCTCAGCAGTGGGTGGGGGCGCTGCAGCTCAGACTATAGCACTCAATACTGTATTCCTGAAGGCTCCCTCCTTCTACGTGGTTCTGCTCTGAGTGCTGCGGGGAAAGCTTGTTTGGCTGGTGTCCTGCTTCCCTTTGCTGATATTGCTGGTTCCGGGGTAAATATTTTCTTCACATTTGGGGAGGGACTCAGCCCAGGGGTTATGGTGGCTGTCCCTCAAAGTGTTTCTCCCTGTGCCTCCTCGATTACTTTCTCTTCCTGCTACTCCAGACCTCTCCTCTCTTCCCGTCCTCCAGCCCCAGGTGAGTGGCTGTGAAAGAGGTTTTCTGCATGGTCCCTTTAAGAAGAATCCTGGGTCTGAAAAAACTGTCTCTTTCTCATAAACAGTATCCTGACTTGTTTAGCAGCTAAATACTGTCCATACACCTCTTCTAGGCTTTGGGGCTGCAGGCTGGGGCTTTGTTTTTAGGGCCCAGGTCCCTCTCTATCTGCTAAACTCTCTTCTCACCATGTGAGTCTCTCTTGGCTGCCATTCACTCCGGGGAGCTGGGCAGCCCCCTCCGTGTTTCCATTTTTCCTACCAGTCTCAACGTGTCTTCTTCAGTGTTCCTTAGTTGAAGAGTCCTCTTAGTTTAGTTCAAAGTTGGTTTTTCCAGATGATGACTCTTAAAATTAAGTTGTAATCCACTTTGGTTCTGGGAGTTGGAAGTTGGTACATCTGCCTACTCCATCGCCATCTTGCTGCTACCCTGACTAATTTAATTTTGTAGTAACTGTTTTCCTAATCCTGGTATTTTGATGGTGAAGAAGTGTCCAGGGCCATGCTGAAAATCACCTAACTAGAAATTTTAGAATTAAATAGTGTACCACTTTTGTACATGTGATAGGCAATTTGAAATAATTTTTATATTGAGATTCTAATGAGTTTCTAAAAATTGCCTTTCCATTTTTAAAATGTACATTATCAATTAATAAACTTGTTTTTAGTGACAATAAAAACTTTGTGATGTATGAAAAGAGAATATTCATAGAAAGTTTTTTCATCTATTTTCTTTCTAATAGGTTTATGAGAATTTTCAACCATGAAAAATTGAAAAAATCAAAAACAAGAACATTAATATAAACACACAATTAAAAAAATAGGAAGTCATTTAAGCTTGCTAGTAACAAAAATATAAATTAAACAAGGCACAATATTTTTTACATAAAATTGAAAAAAGCCACAAAAGATAGGGAGACTGGTTTATTTCTTTCATCACGATCATGAAACACCATTTCAAATTTAGAGGTATATCTCTTTATGGCAAAATATTTGCTTTTATAAACATTGTATTCTAGTAAGAGGATACAGAAAATAAGTACTTAAATAAATAATAAAAATATATTATTTGAATTGTATGAATAACTGTATTGCAGGTAACATGGGATACATCTTTTTCTCTACCTAAAGCTTGAAACTTCTATTAATAAGTCTAGTTATAGTAAAGTAGACATTTTGTAGGTGGGGGAAGAAATATGGAAAGCATTTTGCAGGGACAAGGTGTAGGGAATATTATAATACTTTAGCAGATGCAGTACCTCAGTACCTCATAGTTTCAGCAAACTTACAACAGGGTAGCCTGACCAGGTAATGACACAGTAGACAGAGCATCAGCCTGGGGAGCTGAAGTTAAAGGTTTGAAATGCAGAGGTCATGAGCTTGATCCCATCATTGCTGGCTTGAGCCCAAGGTCTCAAGTTTAAGCAAGAGGTCACTGGCTGGGTTGGAGCCTCCCGGGTCAAGGCATGTATGAGAAAGCAATCAACGAACAACTAAGGTGCTGCAACTATGAGTTGATGCTTCTCATCACTCTTTCTCCTGTCTGTCTGTCTGTCCCCATCTCACTCATAAAAAGCGAAGAAACAAAAATATTACAGTGCAAATAATAAATAATAAAAATACAATATTCTTAAAGGTTACTCAAGCTAAAAAGTAAACTTAGAGTTAAAGCTTAGTAAAGTTTTACAATAAGTGTTGAAGAATTAAAATTAATTTAAAAAGTCTAAAATTCAAAGAATTATTAATTAAGTTTGGATTAATACAGGTAACTGATAGACACAGAGAGAAGAGAAAAGAAATTAGGAGCTAGCACAGGTTTATGGTTTTAAAACTGGGATACTCCTACAAGCAATAATTCTAGTTTAATCATGAGAACATCACCCAAATCCACATTGAGGAACATATTTATACAACAAAACACCTACAAGTACTCTTGAAAACAGTGAAGTTCACTAAAAACAAGGCAAGTCTGAGAAATTGGCTCCATAGCCAAGACTCTGAAGATTCATGATGGCTAAAGGTAATGTAGTATTGTGATTGGGATTCTGGAACATAAAACATTAAGTAAAAGTTAAAAACTGAATAAATTACAAATATTAATTCATCATAATGTGACAACACTGAGTCATTAATTGTAAAACATGTATCATATTATGTATGCATGATGCTAGAAGCTGAGAAAATTGGGTGTGAAAAATATGGGAACTTTCTCCTATCTTTCAATTTACTTGTAAGCCTAAAACTTTTCTAAAAAAAACATTTAAAAATAAAAATTGGGATCAGTCTAATACCAAAGAAACATATTACAATACTAAGGATAAGAAAATGAATAGAATATAATAATATTGTTGTTAAGATTTTCCAAAAGACTTAGGCAGGGCGGGCTATATAATAACACCTGGAACCATTGTTCTGAGTCAACTTATACTAATAGGGTATACTTTTGGTATTGCTCTTTTTGGGAATTCACATATCTATGAAGTGTTCTTTTCTGAGATATCCAAAACAAGATTTTTGTTTTTAAAAAACACATACAGAAGATTTTAAAAAATTGGTCTACATACTCATCTTTATGTATTCTCATTTTAAAACACTAATTTAAAACTACATTTAAAACACTGATTTCATAATTGTCACTTTGAAGTAGTTAAATGACCTTATATTTTAGCTCTGGGAAAATCAAAAGTGATTGTGTTGTAAGCATTTTCCTCTAACTCTGTGCATCTAGGTCTCACTTACAAAGCTGTTCTCTTATTAGTCTGTGTGGGAAAATATTTTCCTCTGGACTCAGTCATGTTTTCACAGAAGCAAAGTAAACTGATAACCAGTTTAACACCTTTAATTATTTCTACAAACACTTCATTACAACAGACACTCATTTATATGTAAAATAAAGATATACTTTCCAAAAATGATTTGAAAAATTACTTTTAAGAGAAGTAGAGTGGTTTATAAAAACTCTTTCCTGGGTTCATGTTCTTTGTTATCAATCTTAGTGTACATAGTGTACATATTTATCTTCAAAAGGTCTATGTAACACAAAGTCTGTTTGGGCCTCGTTAACACCCTCTTAATGAAACTCCTGCTAACTAAATAGCAAAATTTGTTTTTGATTTTAAGTCTGATAATGCCACACATACACCAAGAGAATGTGAAGACAGTCATTACTCACATAATGAGGCTCTCTAGGAAGAGCAAGGGAAGTCTCTAAAGTAGGTTTGAAAATGACCTGAGAAAACATAAAGGGGACTGACTTGTCTATTGGAAGGTCCTGCTTACACAGGGGGTGAGTCAGCAATGAGGGTTGGGTGATTTGAACTTCTGGCCACTAGAAAGGGAGCACTCAGGCTTTCTCATCAGTTTGCCTGAATTTGAAGCAGAATGGAAAAAGGGAAGGTGGAGGCTTAAAAACTATCAGCCAACAATCATCAAAAAATGATGATAGACTGTTTATTACCACATGAGACACTTACATATTTCCGATAGTCTGGAGACAATGACTATCTCCTTAGCAGTTATGGTTCTGATCTAATTTTTTAATTCTGAATACAAAGTTAAGTATATTGAAAAATAGGAATTCAGCTTCCTACTCAAGAAAGCCAGATATTATCAGGTCTATCTTAATATATTTTATTCAGCATAAATCATTTGTTCTTCATGTTGTTCGCATTTGTGCTGGAATGTTTTGCCATACCAGGAAAGAATTCCAGACATAGATATAGATTAATGGCTCCATCTAGGCAGCATTTCACTTTGTCTCTGTGAAGAATTAACTACCAATTGTGGCAGCAGACTATTGTGAACATGATATTTGGTAGGTCCTGGAAGGGAACATTTACCAAAATCAAACACCTTATTCAGATGTCACTGCACCAAAAATTCCAACGTTGGGTTTTCATATAGTAGATGAATAAATTATTGATACCTCAGAATATCATATTACAAAATTCTTGTTGGCAATTATATCCACAGTGGGGACTATCATTATATATTATTTTGTCATTATTTCAATTCATTATTGAATAGATACTATTTCAATTCATCTACTGCATGGGGTTAAGATTTAGTATGCAGTTACATTTATTATGGCTTTTATAAACAGCTAAAATTATACTCTTTACCCTTTTAAAATGAATTTTACTGCTGCCAGATTCAACGGGTTTGACACGTGAAAGCAGGGCACCTCGGCACGCATTTATTAGTGATTTTCTCTCTTTAATGTGGCTGGCACCAATCAGTGGTGAAGAGTGTTGGAGGTTTGGAGATAAAAAGTGTAAAGTGTGGGAAAAATACTAAGTCGCCAAAGAAAAGTGAATCAATTTCCTTGTGCTGCCCTGACTTCCTTTGAATCTGCACCTGTGTGTTAACGCACAGGCAGTTCATTAGAAAGAACAACTTTTCCTCAACCCATTAAAAGCCCCGTGCATGCAGAGTATAAAACAATATGAACTTTTTAAGGAGAGTTTTTGCCTAGTATTAGTGAACAAGATCTTTTGCCAGTCCCTAAATTAATAAATTATTTTTATAAAGTAGCAAGAGAAATGTTCCCAATGACAATCTGTCGAGAGGTTTATCAACAAGGCCTCCTTAATTTTCTATTCATGATAACACTGAAAAAAATTGGTAATCAGATATTATTTTTCTTATCTCTCAGTCTCTTGCTGGTAAGATCTCACTTTTTAAATTATTTGAAAAACCCATGCAGCTTGAAGATACATGTTAAAAATCTGTAAATTTCACAAGGTTTGGACAAACATTAGTCTGTCCACAGTCAGGCTTCAGGATCATGAACTTGTTGACACTTAATTTTTTTGAAATAACTTTATTTTGTATTTTATTTCCAAGATAACTGAGAACAATGTTATATATTTCTATTTTTATTTCTTAATTGGGAATGTTAAAAATGAGATATTCTCTTGTCTATAACATTTTATAGCTCACAATATATATACTAAAATATATAAAGACTGGTGCTTTATTTCTATTCAACTGTTAAAACATATAATTAATTAAATTAATAAGTGTCAATATTAGCCTTAACTTTAATATGATTTTTTTGTTAATGCTCAAAATTTGGTGTATCTAAATAAAAGAAATATTATCATATGACAAATGTCAGGATTATGCCAGAATCCAACAAGAAAAAAAGGGCTAGTAAATAATTAGGTGTCTTCTAGTTGACATATTTAAAACTATAAATATCTGTAATAATTTACTATTTATAATAGTTTCTTACTAATGTATAAAGCAGATTATTTAAATGTATCTTTGTTTTAATATTACACACTTTTATTTGAGATTTGTCCTTAGCACTTGATTATCATAAATGATTTGAGTTCTTTATTTTCTTACATTCATTACATAATTTGGAAACCCTATGTTTCTGAATATACAAATGAACAACAAATGTCTGGTTATCTACCTACCTACAATACTTGTTAGGGTGTGTTGTAAAACTATATATAAATGAGTTCATTTAATCTTCACAACCATTGTGTCATGTGAATATTTTCATTATCCCCTCTCAAAATGAAAAGGCAAAAAAGTTAAGATATAATTTGATAACTGAAATTAATACAAATTATTAAAGCTAAAATGTTAAACTTGCTGAATGTAGAAAATAGAACAATGCTAGTGAATAGATAGCCAGCTCAACTAAAAATTAGTAACTCTTTTACATGGTGGCAAAGAATTTTGTCAAACTGTTACTTCTATACCTTGCATTTCAGAATGTAGTTTGAGGAGGCTGTAGTCAGAGGCGGAGTTAATAGCAGGAGGGGTGCACCAGGTGCACGCCCTGGGCCCCGACTTCTGAAGGGCCTTGCAAAACCCCATCTTTACACTTTCTTCTAATGACACCAAGTTTGGTTCCATATGTGCAATTTTAACATTAATAGAACATAACATTTTTTATTTATTTAAAAATATGGTTAACATGCTTTTTTATTTTTCTCGTCTCTCTTTTTTTTAATGGGCCCAATATTTTCTTCTGCATCTGAAGCTTCAAACAACCTTAATCTGCTTCTGGCTGTAGTACTAAAATTGATTCACCAGAATATCATATTATAAATAAATATACCTTCTTGTTGGCAATTGCACTCACCAATGGGGACTATCATTATATATTTTGATAAGACTATCAAATATATGATAGTATATATATATTTTAAATTTGGAATGTATAGTTTTGTATATTTTGATAGGACTATCAAATATGATATGATATATTTTCTAAAAATTTAGAATGTGTAGATTTATCACCACTTTCAACAAGTCTTGCAAGAGACATATAACCTCACAATAAGTGAGCAATCTGAAATCATGCATTAAAAAATATAACATTTCCTAAAAAAGTCAATCTCTGCCTATAACCTGCTATCTAATTTAACAAAAATTCCAATAGTGAAGCTTTTCAGGGTTGAAAATCCAAGTTTTGCAAACCAAACTGAAGTTCATAAATGTCTTAATATAGGAAATTTGTTTAGTATCTAACATAAAAAGAATTTTTACCATGCAAATGTAATTAAGAGCATTTCTTTTTGACAAAAGGTTATTGTTTTGAAATACTTCAAAGCAGTGGTCATTAAACTAAACTAAGACTAATGGAAGAGCAGGATGCATAAAATAATATAATAACAAAAGAGAAACAAAATGAAACAAACCCTTAGGTTTAAAAGCTGTGTCTAAAAAGTCATTGGCTGTGGTTCTGAAGAATTGGAGAGAACTGCAATGGCAACAATGAACAAATGACAAATGAACAACAAGACTAACTAGACACTTTCTGTGACTCTTCACACTTAAGGCATCCCTGGATCCATGGATTTTCACTAGCAGACATGGGCTGTGGAAATTTTCATCACAGTGGTAGTCATGAAGGATAATGAAGAGTAGAGATCATTTCATCAGCTAGAACTAAGAGAAATCCTTTGCCAGACCAATGACTGTAGAGGCCCTGAATAGGAACATAGAACAGGGAAAGAGTTCAGTGCCCTGAGGCAATAGTCATAGTGGTATCACTGACAAAAGTACTGAAGGCAGTACTATGCTGAATGCAGCACAATAGGGATAGAAGTAGTAATTCTGGTTAATCAATAGATGGGGTAGATATCTCAAAAAATGAGCTACTTCCCTTTCCCTATTTTCTGCTCTAAAGAACTTCCCCTTCTTGACTTCCTCATTTTCATCCCGTCTTCTATTTGTGTGTATCAATAAATACTTGTAAAGACTGGGAGTCAGGACCATTCCATGAAACCTGTATAGGAGATTGTGAGGTGGTCTCCCCTAGGTCCCTCAGTACACTCCATGTAGATTTTTTTTTGTATTTTTCTGAAGTTGGAAACGGGGAGGCAGTCCGACAGATTTCCACATGCGCCTGACTGAGATCCACCCGGCACGCCCACCAGTGGGCGATGCTCTGCCCATCTGGGGAGTCACTCTGTTGGAACCAGAGCCATTCTAGCGCCTGAGGCAGAGGCCACAGAGCTATCCTCAGTGCCCGGGCCATCTTTAGCTCCAATGGAGCCTCTGCTGTGGGAGGGGAAGAGAGAGACAGAGAGGAAGGAGAGGGGGAGGGGTGGAAAAGCAGATGAGTGCTTCTCCTATGTGCCCTGGCTGGGAATTGAACCGGGGACTCCCACACACCAGGCTGATGCTCTACCACTGAGCCAACCAGCCAGGGCCTTTCCATGTAGATTTTGAGTAGTCATTGTCTCCATGACAAATGAGTTTTCATAGCTCTTATAAATTAGGATTTTAATGTACTCCTGAATAATTCTTAAATTCTCCTTTCAGAACAGCTGTGTATATTGCAGTTACAGGTCCTATCTGCATTATTATATACTGGTGATATTTTGGAAAGACAGCATGCTTTTCTAGCTATCATGTGTCATACAGAAAGCCACTTTTGGACTTGATTGAGTCAAGTATTCCTGGAGATACTGGAACTCAAGCAAAAGCTGGATAAGACTTAATTTACCTTGCAAGTTAATGGAAGTGAATACATTACCTGGAAACTGTATAGTATGGAATGCAAGATATATATATATATATATATATCTTGAGTAGACTAAGGTATAGAACCCTATGGACACCATTAATTTCCTATCCAATAAATGTTCTAACTTTTCTTTATTAATAAAATTCTTATTTTGTTAAAGGTGACACTGGACCCAGCTTAAGAAAATAGGTCTAAAATTGATTGATATAACTCAATTTTGTCTTAGAAAACACAATTATTTATTACTAGAGCAGTATCAAAATGAATTTAACAAGATATGGTTTTATTTATTTTTTTTATAGAAAAAGAACCTTTATAAAAATGGAAACAATAACAAAAAATGAGAGTAGCAACACCCACATCAAACAAAATACACTTTAAAACAAAGGCCACAACTTAAAGAGACAATAAAGGAACCAGCAATTCCACTTCTGTGTATTTATCTAAACAAACCCAAAACACAACTTGAAAATATATATGCACCCTTATGTTGAATGCAACATTATTTACAATGGCCAAGTATGCTGATTCATTTATTAAAGACTCCTTTCAACAATACTATATACATATATATATATATAATTTTTTGTAATTCAATTTGTGCACAACTATTGTCAGGTTGACTCCTAATAATTAAATTAATATTTGAAAAATATGATAAATTTTATTATCAAATTTCCAATTAATCTTTGCTAAATTATAGGCTTTAAAATTGATTTGCATATTACTATTTTTTTATCTTGCAACTTTGACAATTTCACTTTATTTATTTATTTTTTTAATTTAATGCAGTGACATTGATAAAACAGGGTACATATGTTGAGAGAAAACATCTCCAGATTATTTTGACATTTGATAATGCTGTATACCCCTCACCCAAAGTCAAATGTCTTCCGTCACCTTCTATCTGGTTTCTTTGTGCCCCTCTCCTACCCCCACAAACCCTCTCTCCTTCCCGCCCCATCCCTCCCACTCCCACCCCGTTACCATCACATTCTTGTCCATGTCTCTGAGTCTCATTTTTATGTAACATTTATGTATAGATTCATATAGTTCTTAATTTTTTCTGATTTACTTATTTCTCTCCGTATATGTTATCAAGGTCCATCCATGTTATTGTAAATGATCCGATGTTATCATTTCTATGGCTGAGTAGTATTCCATAGTATATATGTACCAAAACTTTTTAATCCATTCGTCCTCTGATGGAAACTTGAGCTGTTTCCAGATCTTTGCTTTTGTGAACAATGCTGCCATAAACATGGGGGTACATTTCTTTTTTTGGAGTAGGTCTATAGTGTTCTTGTGGTATATTCCTAAAAGTGGGATAGCTGGGTCAAAAGGCAGTTCGATTTTCAATTTTTTGAGGAATCTCCATACTGTTTTCCACCGTGACTGCACCAGTCTGCATTCCCACCAGCAGTGCAGGAGGGTTCCCTTTTCTCCACATCCTTGCCAGCACTTATTCTATGTTGTTTTGTTGATAAGAGCCATTCTGACTGGTGTGAGGTAAAATCTCATTGTGGTTTTAATTTGTATTTCTCTAATAATTAGTGATGTTGAGCATTTTTTCATATGCCTATTGGCCATCTGTATGTCCTCTTTGGAGAAGTGTCTATTCATTTCTTTTTCCCATTTTTTGATTGGATTGTTTGTCTTCCTGGTGTTGAGATTTACAAGTTCTTTATAAATTTTGGTTATTAACCCCTTATCAGATGTATTGTCAAATATGTTCTCCAATGTGTAGTTTGTCTTTTTATTCTATTCTTATTTTCTTTATCTGTGCAAAAGCTCTTTAGTTTGATATGGTTCCATTTGTTTATCCTGTTTTTTATTTCACTTGCCCGTGGAGATAAATCAGCAAATATATTGCTGCGAGATATGTCGGAGAGCTTATTGCCTATGTTTTCTTCTAAGATGCTTATGATTTCATGGCTTACATTGAAGTCTTTTATCCATTTTGAGTTTATTTTTGTGAATGGTATAAGTTGGTGGTCTGCTTTCATTTTTTTGCAGGTAGCTGTCCAATTTTCCCAACACTATTTATTAAAAGAGGCTGTCTTTACTCCATTGTATTTCCTTACCCCCTTTGTCAAATATCAGTTGACCAGAGCTGTGGGTTTATTTCTGGGTTCTCTGTTCTGTTTCATTGATCTATGTGCCTGTTCTTATGCCAGTACCAGGCTGTTTTGAGTACAATGGCTTTGTAGTATAATTTGATATTAGGAAGTGTGATACCTCCTACTTTATTCTCCTTTTTTAAGATTGCTGAGGCTATTCATGTTCCTTTTTGGTTCCAAATAAATTTCTGGAATATGTGATCTATATCTTTAAAGTATGTCACTGGTATTTTAATTGGTATTGCATTGAATTTATAAATTGCTTTGGGTAGTATAGACATTTTAATAATGTTTATTCTTCCTAACCATGAGCAGGGTATGGGCTTCCACTTGTTTGTGTCTTTCTTGATTCCTTTTAGCATTGTTTTATAATTTTCCGTGTACAGTCTTTAGTCTCCTTGGTTAAATTTACTCCTAGGTACTTTATTTCTTTGGTTGTAATAATGAAGGGGATTGCATCTTTAATTTCTCTTTCTGACTGTTCATTGTTGGCATATAAAAATGCCTCTGATTTCTGAGTATAAATTTTATATCCTGCCACTTTGTTGAATTCATTTATCAGGTCCAGTAATTTTTTGACTGAGACTTTAGGGTTTTCTACAATATCATATCATCTGCAAATAATGATAGTTTTATTTCTTTTCCAACTTGAATGCCTTTTATTTCTTCTTCTTGTCTGATTGCTGTGGCTAGGACTTCCAGGACTATGTTGAATAAGAGTGGTGAAAGGGGGAACCGCTGCCTTGTTCCAGATCTTAAGGGGATTGCTTTTAATTTTTGCCCATTGAGTATGTTGTTGGCTGTGGGTTTGTCATAGATGGCCTTTATCATGTTGAGGTATGTTCCCTGCATTTCACATTGCTGAGAATTTTGATTATGAATGGGTGCTGGATTTTATTAAATGCTTTTTCTACATCTATTGAAATTATCATGTGGTTTTTCTCCTTCCTTTTGTTTATGTGATGAATCACATTGATTGATTTGCGAATATTGTACCAGCCTTGCCTCCCCAGAATAAATCCCACCTGATCATGGTGTATGATTTTTTCCATATATTGCTGGATATGGTTTGCTAATACTTTGTTGAGGATTTTAGCATCTATATTCATCAGGGATATTGGCCTATAATTTTCTTTCTTTGTGTTGTCTTTGCCTGGTTTTGGAATCGGTATTATGCTTGCCTCATAAAAGGAGCTTGGAAGTCTTCCTTCCTTTTGAATTTTTTGAAATAGCTTGAGAAGGATAAGAGTCAATTCTTCTTTGAATATTTGGTAGAATTCACTTGCAAAGCCATCAGGCCCAGGACTTTTCTTTGTTGGGAGTTTTTTGATAACTGTTTCGATCTCATTTTGTGTAATCAGTCTGTTAAGGTTTTCTGATCCTTCCAGATTGATTTTTGGAAGATTTTATGTTTCAAAGAATTTGTCTATTTCATCTAGGTTGTCTAGTTTTTTGGCATACAGTTCTTCATAGTATTTTCTTACAATATTTTGTATTTCTGTTGTGTCAGTTGTTATTTCTCCACTCTCATTTCTAATTTTATTTATTTGAATCCTCTCTCTCTTTTTCTTGGTTAGTATAGTTAAAGGTTCATTGATCTTGTTTACCTTTTCAAAGAACCAGCTCCTAGTTTCATTGATCCTCTGTATTGTTTCTTTAGTCTCTATGTCATTTGTTTCTGCTCTGATCTTTATTATTTCCTTCCTTCTACTACATTTGGGCTTTACTTGCTGTTCTTTTTCTAGTTCTTTTAGATGCAGGGCTAAGTTGTTTATTTAAGCTTTTTCTAATTTCTTAAAGTGTGCCTGTAGTGCTATAAACTTCCCTCTCAGGACTGATTTTACTGTGTCCCATAAATTTTGAGTTGTTGTATGCTCATTGTCATTTGTTTTTAAGAATTTTTTTTTATTTCTTCTTTGATCTCATTCTTAATCCATTCATTATTTAATAACTTGCTATTTAGTTTCCTTGTGTTTGAGAATTTTTGAGCTTTTCTGTTGTGGTTCATTTTCAGTTTCATGCCATTGTGATCAGAGAAAGTGCTTGATATGATTTCAATCTTCTTAAATTGTTGAGACCACTTTTGTACCCTAAAATGTGATCAGTCCTAGAGAATGTACCATGAGCACTTGAAAAGAATGTATATTCTGCTGCTTTAGGGTACAAGGTTCTGAAGATATCTATTAAATCGAGTTGATCTAGTGTGTCTTTTAAGTCTGCTGTTTCTATGTTAATTTTCTTTCTTGAGGATCTATCTAGTGATATTAGTGGGGTATTTAAATCCCCTACTATTATAGTATTACTGTTGATCTCGCTCTTTATATCCATCAAAGTCTGCTTTATATATTTAGGTGCTCCTATATTAGGTGTGTAGATATTTATAATAGTTATATCTTCCTGTTGGATTGCTCCCTTTATTATTATGTAGTGGCCTTTATCTCTTATTATATTTTTTGTTTTATAGTCCATGTTGTCTGATATAGGTTTTGCTACCCCAGCTATTTTTTTCATTTCCATTTGCGTGAAATATTTTTTTCCATCCTTTTACCTTCTGTCTATGTGCATCTTTTGTTTTAAGGTGTGTCTCTTGTAGACAGCATATGTATGGGTCCTGTTTTCTTACCTATGCAGCTACCCTATGTCTTTTGATTGGATCATTTAATCCATTTACATTTAAGGTTATTATGGATATGTAGTTTTTTTTTTTGCCATTTTATTCTTTAAAACTGTATTCCTCTTTTGCTATGTTCTTTTCCCACTTTGATCTGTTTACAACATGCCCCTTAATATTTCCTACAGCATTGGTTTGGTTGTAATGAGTTCCTTGAGTTCTTTTTGGCTGGGAAGCTTTTTCTTTCTCCTTCAATTTTAAATGATAGCCTTGCTGGATAAAGTAGTCTTGGTTATAGGTTCTTGTTCTGCATTACTTTGAATATTTCTTGCCATTCCCTTCTGGCCTCAAGTGTTTCTGTTGAGAAGTTGTAAGTCATCCTTATTGGGGCTCCTTTGTAGGTTATAGTCTTTTTTTCTCTAGCAGCTTTTAATATTTTCTCTTTATCATTTAGCTTTGGTATTTTAATTATGATATTTCTTGGTGTAGGTTTCTTTGGGTTTCTCTTTAATGGAGTTCTCTGTGCTTTTTCAACTTGTGAGAGTTTCTCCTGCATTAATTTAGTGAAGTTTTCAGCTATGATATGATTGAACAAAGTCTCTATCCCTTGTTCTTTCTCTTCTTCTTCAAGAACCCCTATGATGTGGATGTTATTTCTCTACATGTTGTCACAGAGCTCTCTAAGAGTTTCCTCATATTTTTTGAGTCTCTTTTCTTTTTTCTTTTCTCCTTTCTTGCCTTCATTCAAGTTATCCTTCAACTCGCTGATTCAATCCTCAGCTCTATCCATCCTGTTTTTAATTCCTTCCATTGTGCCCTTCATTTCTGATATTGTGTTTGTCATCTCTGACTGATTCTTTTTTAATATTTCAATATCCTTTTTTATACTTGCTATTTCTTTATTTAGGTGTTCATAATATCCATCCATTGTTGTTCTAAGGTCCCTAAGCATCCTTACAATCATTATTTTGAACTCTGCATCCAGAAGTTTGGTTATTTCCATATCACTCAGTTCAACTCCTGAAGGTTTCTCTTGTGATTTTATTTGGATTGCACTTCTTTGTCTTCTCATTTCTGTGTTTGGGTGTTTTGCTTGTAGAGCTGGTTGAATCTAGGCTTGGTGTTGTCTGCCTCCAATTTTCAATTGTGTTATTTCTAGGTCTTCTTGGGTTGGCATCAGCTATTATTTGTAATCCACTTTTGGTTTTGGGCCTCTTTGAAGTCTTGATTTGTTTGTTTTATTAACAGGTTATAATCTTATTTACTGATCTTAGCAGGGGGCTTCCTTGAAACTTTATCCAGGAATTCAATGGGTGTAACCTGAAACTCTGAAGGCCTCTTCCACGAACTAATGTCTCTGGGGGCAGCGTATTTTCTCAGCTTCAGTAGAGGGAGGTGTATCTCAGATCTCCATGGAGACCTGAGTTACTGCCCCTCCTCCCCACTTCTTGTTTTCAGCTGTGTCTTGTTGCGCTGATTGGAGCTGGAGAGATGTCTGGAGATCTGTGATCTGGAAGCAATTCAGTTCTGTTTTGTGAAAGGATCAGTCCCTCTCCCAGCTATGGCTGCCTTCAGTACTAGATGAGTCAGCTTTTTTAGGTCATCTCCTGTATTCCTCTGTTCCTCACCATCTGTCCCTCTCTCTCCCCTTTCCACTTGGAATATAAGCCAGTCCTTTCAACACACCTCGCTCCCTGGTCACCAGGCAAGTGGCTGTGAGCAGTATTTTCTGCTCTTTTCCCTGGAGTGAGAGCCCCTCTGGGCTCTCAGCCTCACTCTACCCTTCATTCCTGTAAGCAGGGGAGATTCAGGCGCTCTCTACCAGGTTTGTAGTAGCTTCTTCTTTGCTCCTTGGTTTTTGAGAGCTGTTCTTGTAGTCCAGAGTTGGTTTTTCACACTGATTATTCCTAAATTGATTTGTATTCCAGTTTATTGGTGAGAGCTGGGAGTCTGTGCATCTGCCTACTCTGCTGCCATCTTCAGGTCTGAAAATTTCACTTTTTAATTATAATAGCTTTTTTGTAATTACAATGGACTTTATATATAAACAATTATGAATAAAGGCAGTTTTACTTTTTCCTATAAATCTTGATGCATTTTATTTTTACTTTTGCCTTATTTCATTATCTGGAATCTCCAATACAATGCTTAAAAAGTTAATGATAGTGCACTTTCTTGCTTTTTTTCTGATCTTAGTGGGAAGGGATTCAATCTTTTACCACTAAGTATTATATTAGCTGTAAGTTTTATACAGATACCTTTTATAGGTTTAGAGATATTCTTCTGTATTTCTGGTGTGCTAACAATTTATCAGCAATCAGTACTAAATTTTATTTAAGAATATTTTAGCATTTATTGAGATAATTAGATTTTTCTCCCTTTAATATGGCATATTATAATTATTGATTTATTAAAATTAAAACAATTTTACATTTATTTATCAAACTTTATTTTAGTCATGATATATTATCCTTTTAAACATATTAGATTCTATATGCTAACAAATTCTTAAAATTTTTTGCATTTATTTTTATGAGAACTTTCAGACTTAGTTTTCTTTCATTATAATATATTTATTTGGTTTGGGTTTTGAAGTAGTATAGGCCTAATATAATGATTTAAAAATTACTCTTTTTAAAAATTTTCTGGAGAGGTTTTGTAGAATTGGTCTTATTTATTTTTTAATGGTTTGATAGAATTTACCTTTGGATCTATATGAAGCTGGAGTTTTCTTTATGGAGAAAGTTTTAATTAAAAAGTCAATTTCTTTGAGCTCTGGCTGGATAGCTCAGTTGTTTGTAGTGGCATTACCGAGTGTGCTGGTTCAATTTCTGGGTCAGAGTACATACAGGAACATGCTTCATGTTCCTGTCTCTCTCTGTCCCTGCTTCTCAAAAACAAACAAGCAAACTAACTAACAAAAAATCAATTTCTGTGGTAGACTGCAAGTGACAAAAAGCTTTTGTAAATTCGAGGCTTAGCAAAGGCAAAGTTCTCCCCACCACCACCTCCATATTGGCTATGAAGCTGAGTATTTGCACCCACTTCACTTGCTTGCTTAAGTTGCCGGAAGTAATTTACATGCGCTTCCTCTCTTTGTTTGTTCAGATGTTGGCTGATTTTGCTTATGCATGGTGGGGGGATTACTGTTTATGCCTTGGGAGAGTTCCTGTTTTTGCCTCAGATGTGTAACTTTGTATCAAAGACCTCCTTGTTTGGCATATGACTATATAATAAAGCAAACTGGGACTATGGGGCACTTGGATATTGCCATCAGCATTGAAAAGGCCTCCTGATCCCATCCTTTTCTCTTAGTGAGTCTGTTTTCTTAATTCCGCATCGTTCTCCCTCAAGACCCAGAATTACGAGCTGTGCTAGTCTGCGGCAAATTTCTTTAAAGGGTATATGGATATTTAAGACATCTATTTCTTTTTCAGAGCCATTAATAGTTTGTGTCTTTCAAGAAATTGTTCCATTTTATCTAAGTTCTAGAATAAAGTTAATTGTAATATTCTGTAATTATTACTTTAGCATCTGAAAATCTATGGTGATATCACCTCTCTCATTTCTCATATTCTAATATGTAGTTCTTTCAGAAGAAAGAGTTATTGCAATGCATTGAAGAGTTGATTAACTTGACTTTCAAAGTTTGGACTCTGAATTATTACACTTTTTGGTCTATCCCATACTTTTAAATTCAAACCCTAATAAATTAATACTAATATTTAGATAAATTAGTACTTATTAAAAATTTTCTGAGAAAATAAGAACAATATTTACATAAGGATCAGCTTTATGGTCATTTTAAATTATCTATTACCAGGCCCTGGCCGGTTGGCTCAGCGGTAGAGCGTTGGCCTGGCGTGCAGGGAACCCGGGTTCAATTCCCGGCCACGGCACATAGAAGAAGCGCCCATTTGCTTCTCCACCCCCACCCCCTCCTTCCTCTCTTTCTCTCTCTTCCCCTCCCGCAGCCAAGGCTCCATTGGAGCAAAGATGGCCTGGGCGCTGGGGATGGCTCCTTGGCCTCTGTCCCAGGTGCTAGAGTGGCTCTGGTCACAGCAGAGCATCGCCCCCTGGTGGGCAGAGCATCACCCCTGGTGGGCATGCCAGATGGATCCTGGTCGGGCACATGCGGGAGTCTGTCTGACTGTCTCTCCCCGTTTCCAGCTTCAGGAAAAAAAAATTATCTATTACCAGAGCCATATATCTAGATTTGTATTTGAGTAATTCATTTGTTTAAAATTTCATAATATACTTTATTAATTTAGAAAAGATGAAGCTATCAAACAACCATCAAAAAGATCCTATTGTATAGAAAAAAAAATTATTGTAATATGATATTCAAATATTCTCTTTTGGAGTATATAATTGAACCTGTAATAACTGTATAGTCCAGGTAACATAAATCTTAAAATATTTTCAATTACTTTTATTTCTTTTGACTACTTTTATTGTCTTTTATATCCATATTCAGAACTCAAGGTTTAGTTACCCATTTCGAAAAATCAAAGATTTAGTTTTAGGATATTAAGCTTATTTTTAGAGTTATTTCACAATATGTAAACTTTACTTATATTGGGTTATAGGCATAGATTCGAGAATTTGGTAGTTTTTGGTGTACCTCCATGATGTTCCAGAAATTTATATTTTGGGTACGATCATGACCTAATACGCTCTAGGGGTTTTTTTTGTTTGTTTGTTTGTTTTGTTTTGTTTTTTAATTTTTATTAAGTGAGAGGTGGGGAGGAAGAGAGACAGGTTCCTGCATGTGCCCTGACTGAGATCCACCTGGCAAGCCCCCTACCTGGTGTTCTGATGTTCTGGTGTACTTGATGGTCTGCCCATCTGGTGCCCTTAATTTGTTGTTCAGCAACTGAGCTATTTTAGCACCTGAGGTGAGACCATGGAGTCATCCTCAGCACCTGAGCCACTTGCTCAAACCAATCAAAGCTGCTGTGGGAGGGGAAGAGAGAGTGAGAAGGGGTAAAGGGAGGGTGGAGAAGCAGATGGTTGATTCTCCTGTGTGCCCTGATTGGGAATCAAACTGGGACTTCCATATGCTCTACCACTGAGCCAACTGACCAGAGCATAAGCTCTATTTTTGAGTGCAGTTTGATAATTAAAAATTTACAATACAATTAATTAAGAAACCAGTACTAAAGAGCACCCTTTTCTGTTCTTCACAGTTAACATGCTATATCGGTAAGTAGTTGACATAGTGGCTAAGAAGTATTAAGATTTCTCTCAGGAGTCAGATGAACAATCATAATCTAAAAAGGGAAGATTATTTCCAGTGTGGCAGAGAACAAATTCACCCTAATAACTATGCTACCCTTTTCTATAAACAAAGTTCTTATTCATAATAATTTGGAGGGGCATGCTTTTCAAAATGGTGTTTGTCTTGTCAGAAGCCCTGTCACTATGACTGTTAGAAAAATGTATAGCCAATAGCGGTCAGTCTTATAGTAATAACTTAAAATTAGGACCACAATATAAAAAAGAGATGCAAATACATACAAAAACCTCACTTGTTATGCATTTAGAAATCTTTGTCTTTTTAAAGTTCTGTATTCATAAAGAACTGACCTAAATAAAAGTAAGAGGGTGATAAGTCAGCATTACAGAGTGAACTGTTCTTAATGAGGTTCCTTTAAGAAATGAAAAGGGGGATGAGACTCTGCAAAACACCTCATTTAGCATAGAGTTGAACCTGAATATAGCCACTGACCCTAATTAGACTGCCTGTTTTTCCCTAGTGCTCCTGCTGTCTTGGATCTGTACTTGCCAAGTCTCTTTTTTTAGAAGTGATCTCAGATAATTTGTTTATATCTATATTCCAACTCTTTATTCCTGCTGACAATCAGAACTCTTTAAGGGAAATCTGGAAATGCCAAATGGCCACAGGAGTGGCTGCATCTAAAGTCACAGTCTGATGAGATTACTCTCCATTTAGAGCTGGGTCATTAAGAATAGCCCTGAGGAACCAGATAAAGACAAATTGTCTTCATTAAAAATTATCTTCAACTCCGAGTGAAAATACGAGTTTATATTAAATTCATCACATTCGCTAGAACTTACTTTTTAACCTCAGTAAAAGCACTGGTATTTCCCAAGGCAGACACTGTTAACGGAAAGATGGTTACAAACCTCCTTTAGTCCTTGATTCTCTTCAAGGGAGGTACAAGAAACATCCAATTTTGTTTTGCTTTGTTTTGTTCTGTTTTGCTATCCAAGAAAAATCTTTTGCACAGTTTACTTCAGTAGAATCAAAAGTCACTTTCAGCTCCCCTTTTTAGAATGATTTCCTAGCCTAATGGTATCTTTTGTTTTGACTCTGATTTGTTCAGTATTTTCCCCGGCAGGCAACTTGTTACTTTTAAAAACTGTTACAATATGTTTTATTAGGGGGCAGGTAAGTTCCAAATGTTTGCTAGTGATTTACTGGGAAGACTCCTGAGGGTCACCCACCTGTATTGCAACAGGGAGGCACCATATGTCCAAACTAATCAGGAGAATTGTCTCTAATCTCCAGTGTGAGAGGCTTGATTGTTCACTCTGTACAAGAAAAAGAATAACTGTAACATACTTGAAATAAATAACCATTTCTTCATTTATATAGAGAAAGAGGAATTGATTGAGACAGTGCCTGAAGCACCCCCAAAGTAATTTTGTAAGTAGGGCAAATGGATCCAAGTTAAGTTTTCTTTTACTGAGCAGGACAATGGCTTTCAGATAACAAGTTGTGCTGCCAATGGAACAAATTTTTGTTAGAGTGGGTAAAGGATGTTTGTTTTGGAAGGGGAGTTTATACTACTTTAGTAGACATAAAATGAACACCATTTCCTCCACTAGGGAAATGTGTGGGATGAAATTTGTAGGTATTAATTTCTTCATACATTAGACATACTGTATTTTCATCTTTATTTTAAAAATCCAAGCCAATTTATGGCAGGATTTGATTTGTTTTCTTATTTATTGATTTATTGGATATCTTTAGAATCTTACTTTTTGCTTTTTAACTGAGAGAGACAATCAAGTTTAGAATCACTATCTTGTTTGAGAAGTGAGAAAAAATTATAAATTTAGTATAAAAATTAAATATCACATTTTCAATAAGAGTGTGGACTTATTTGCTGTAATTTTATCATGAATTTGTGAATTGTTTAGTTCAGATAATATAAATATGTTAAGTTTGTTAAAATAGTACAGTATAATATTATCAGATTTTCTTAGGAAAAGAAAAACTGGGTTTTTAATAGGAATTAAATTAGATTCAGGAAAAAAATAGTTTTTCTAGATTTTAAAAGTACAAAAATACTGCTATACGGGTTTGCAACTGCACCATTCAATATATTCAAATTCCAATAAGAAAGAAAAATCATTATATTTTCTTGTCAAAAAATATTTGATGGCATTTTAGGCACTGCATAGATTAAAATGCTTTACCAAGGAAACTTAATTACATTCTCTTCAAATTGTTTCCTTAGAGATGAATTATAGAAAATACCTGGGAGCTTGTTAGAAATCCAGAATTTCAGGCCCACTTTCAGACCTACTGAATCAGAATTGGCATTTTAACAAGAGCCCCAAGTGATTAATGAGAGCATGATCATTTGAAAATTGTGAATGAAAAAATTGCTCTAATAAATCTAAAAATAATAAAGATAATTTCTAACATATACTGAATGTTCACTAGTTTCCAAGGATTGTTTGAAGACCTATATATGTAATTATATGTTACTCAACCCTGGAAACAATCCTGTAATGTTATTGTTGTTATAACATTATTGTTTCTGAAAAGAGACACAACTAATAGTCCTAATGCAGTGCTCGCATTAAGGGAGTCTGATTCAAAATTTGCACAATCACTACATGTTACTGATTCCCTATTATTGCAATTTAATGGAATATAATATTTTCTGAGGAACAAAGTCAATTAATATTGTATTAGTCAGGAAATATTGACTGCACATATACTATTTAGGAGACCCTATTATAGCGTTTGAGGACAGATAACTAAATAAAATGGATTGAGCTTCTGTTTCCACGTTTTTAAGTTTTTAGCATGGGAAAGTTATTTATAATGGTTATGAAGAAAACTTTCTTTTCATGGACTGTGAAGGGAAACTGTAAGATTGCTCCAGGAGCCCCCATGCCTGGTGTTTACATCCTTTTGAGCTTCTCCGCTAGAGAGTTGATGGGACCTGTGACATGATTTTAGTCATTAAAATATGACAAAAAGAGTATATGATTGTAGGATGTAGTATTGTTACCCATCCTGCTAGGAGACAGTTTCCCTTAATGACTTTCAAGCAGTGGCTATATACTAAGCTGCCAAAAGAGGACCTCAACAGGAGTTAAAGATGATCTCTGACCAATAGCTAGCAAGAAATGGAAACCTCAGTCTAACAACCAGCAAGGAAGTGAATTCTTTCAATAACCATGAGTGTTGCAGCATATCCTCCCTTAGTCAATCCTCAGATAAGAGAAAACTCTTAATTGCAGCCTTGAAGAAGACCCAACTCAGCCATATCCAGACTCATGAACAATAGAAACTGTGAGATAAGTTTTCATTGTTTTAAGTCACTAAATTTAAAGGTAATTGGTTTAGCAATAGATGGTTTAATCATCATTTTATTACAAATAAAATTTACCTTGTATAATTTAATATATAAAATAATTTATTTTTCTTTCAGTAAACATTTTATCTGCTGTGTCATATACTAGTCTCATCATCAATGTATTTAATTACCATCCAAGAATTATAGTTCCCTTACTGGGAATCTAAACAAATATTTTTAAAAACATAGAAAACAATTAAGTAAAATTTTAAGTCAAATTTAATCATTTTTAGATATTTAGTGAATTGAATCAGATTATATTAATCAAGCTAGACATTTATTCTAGAAACAAAATTCCATATACTTCCCAAATATTTTCTAATCCTTATAACTTATAGTTCAACTCAGAAAACTAATTTATAAAGTATAGAACTTATGGTTCTCTTACCGATTTTTTGTTAAGATAACATTTGAACCTGCATTCTCCAATGGACTGTAAAGTTTCTGATAGTAACATTTATAACATTTGTTATTTAGTCTAAACAGGTCACACTTTATCAAGAATAAGGTTGTAATTATAACTCACATTGTTAACTCCAATTGTCTCTTCAAAATTTAGTTCAGTGTCATTCATTAGTTTGTTATTTACAACTGATCATAAAAGGCTATAACCATATGCCTTATCTCTTTTCTTCACTGATACATGAGTGAATAAATTACTTAATTTGGAGATTTGAGCTCCAAGTTTATATTACCAATACAAATTAAGTCAATAACTAAGATTTAGCATTCATAAACATACTATTTGTAACTGATCTTAAAAAGTTTTAATTAATAAATTATTAAATGACCTTAGGCAAAACAACTACATTCTCCTCACTTCTTTTTCCCATGTTAATGTTAGAGGAATAGTCCTATTCTGCTAAACTCTATTTAAAGAAAGAGAGAGAGAGAGAGAGAGAGAGAGAGAGAGAATGGCTTCCTGCCTAGAAATTCAATAAAGACAATATTGTTGATAATATTAAAACTCAATGAGTCTTTGAGTAGCTAAATGAGCAGTTACTAGAGGCACATAGATAAGCAATGGGTTCATTACTTTTTTTCCCAAGTACAAAAGGGTGTAATGTAAAAGGAAGAGGAATGATTAAAATAGATAATGTTCTATATAATGACATTGAGTTTGTCCCTCCAAGTGTGACCTGCAGACTAACCCTATGAGTATCACTTGGGAGTCTGTACAAAAATAGAGTCTTAGACCTCACTTCATAGTTACAAAAATCATAATTATCTTTTTAATAAGGTCTCCAAGGGACTGGCATGCAAATTGTAGTTTGAGAGGCACTGACAAAAATTAGTATCTATCAAGAGATGCAGTAGTAAGAAAAATGTCTCACACCACTATGTGAGTTTTCTTTTTGTACTGTCACTAAAAACTATTTTTTGTTCTTAAGAGATATATAGTTGTGTTAAAAGTAGAAATGGAATAAAATTTTCCTGTAAGGAGATGAGCTTAGTAGAGTTCTTCTAAGAAAGAAGATAACCCCCTCGGCGAGGATCATAGTCTTAAAGGCAACCCAGTGAGGTTGGAAACTGGTACATCCATAAATCAATAAAGAAGCTTAAATTCTTTTGATTCTGGTAGCTCCAGATCCAGCTACATATAATTATTGAAAGTTTAAAGTAGAATGCCAAACAGTGGAGAACTAAATAAAGGCAGAGATAAATTATAATGGAAGATTTCAAGGTTGGCATTGTGAAGAGCTGCACATACCTGCTCCCCAATCAACCAAGCATAACATTATACACATTAGTCACAAAAATTTGAGGATCAGGAAACATGCAGCCACTCTAGTACTTTCAGTCTTTTGTATAGTATATTTTCACCAATGAAATTAAAGTTGGTTTTGCATCTCATTTGCATATTTGAACAACTTTCTTTGAATTGTCATTTGCTTTTCTGATGTTCTTGTTTAATAAAAAAAACAAATGCTTTTTTATTGCTTCATATTCATTTTGAAATATCCCCTAATTTTTGTGAGCAGTATATATAGAATGTCTACATATCCATCTATATATGCATATTATATATATATCTACATGATAGTGGGTAGTAGATTTGATTCAGTGGCCTCAACCAAGCATTTAACTGTTAATTAAGCTGGTTTATTACCAAGTCTCCACAACCTTATATCCAAAATATATTTGAATTGCATTCACTTAATAGCCAGTGACATCGTCTTTGATCATGTCATGATCACTACCACAGCAGTACTATATTTTGTGTATCTACTCCTTTAACAACCAAGGTGAGTTTTATGAAACATAAAGTATTTTATGTTATGCTTAGGTTAACATCTTCAGTATTTTCCCTTTGGATTTAGGCAGGATTTACCATGTCCTGCCTAAATCCTAAAGTTAGTCCTTTCTGTGGCTGAAAAGTTCATGTATTAGCTGGCCTTTGTCCACTGCCCGATATCATCCCTTTGTACTCACTCCCCTGTAGACTCCTTATAATTTAATTCCTGAAATATACCAAGTTCCTTTCTCTCTATAGTCTTCCTACAGGAAGTCTACATTAAAAGCTTTCACTGGTAGGATTTTAGGATAAAGAGAATCAGTAACATAGTAATCAGTAAAGTCATTATAATCCTGCCATGTACTTATTAAATAATCCAGTTTCTTATGAAGTAAGTGATAAAATTCTCAGCCTCTTTGGAAGAAGGAAGTTTCCTGTGCATGGTTCAAATGATAGAAAATTTCTTGATCCAGTGTATTCAAAACAGGAGATTTATATTTTGGTAATATGTGGATATGTGAGTCAATCAAAACACTGAAGGGCCAGAGGGACAGTTGCAACTACAAGGAACTGGGACCAGAGAACTTGGACAATGTTAGAAAGCGAAGCATAAACGTTCTGAGTCTATCTTTCTGAGCCTACATGTTCTCGTCCTTCATTTCTTATTTGTGTCTAGATTATTCTTTGAATCTATCATTTGACTTCACTTCTCTTTATTGGTGGTGAAAGAAAACTGCCTCATATTGTATAAAACATTAAAGTAAATCTCAAAGATTAAGTTGATTTCTGATTCTAATTCACATTTTTGGAAAAGGGAGTAACTGAGAGTCACAATATGAATCAACAGTCCATCCCTACATTGATCAGCTATAGACTGGTGGGCAGAAGTACATATAAATCCAATATGGGAGCCAAATTTCTTCTTCTCAGGGAAGTTTATGTGGAAGTAGTGTCATGTGTTATTATTAACCTCTTCAAATTAGTTCAAATATACATCTAGCTTTAATTACTATAATTTTCTTCCTACTATAGAAGGCCACTTACTGATAAAAAAATATACTTAGATAATTTTACATTTAAGACTGTCAGTGCCAAACTACTCAAGAACACTGGAGCTTTAAATAGAAGCATATGACAAAACTGATATACAGAGCATAATTCTGCACTAATGAAAGCTCTACTTCAGCATCTAAGACGCATTTTTCCTTTATTTGTCTGCTTATTCCATATTAGGTCTCAAGAGGCTCTATCTCACATTTTCCCTGTGGTTACTGTTCTCGTCAAGCATCTTATACCTGCCAAAACCCAACTTTGCTTTTAGTTACAAAATAGTTTGAAAGATTTCCTCACACTTTCTAAGTATGTCTCTCCTTTAGGATTCTTCCGGTGCTTTTGCATGGACAGTTCATAGACTTGCCTGGCCACATGATAAAGATAAGAAGCACAAGATAGACTGGGCAAGGAAGATATGCACACCTTACACTTTAATTCATTCTGATATCACTGCTTGGACTTTTCTCTCCTTTTTATGCCTATCAAAGTCCTTCCTTAAAACTTAAAAGTTACTACCTCAGCAACATTTTTTGAAAACTTGAGAGTAGAACATAATTGCTTCCTTTTTGTAATGTATTTTTTTTTATTGACCTTATAACAAAGGTTTTCTTCACAGACAGTCTCAAACTTTAGATAAATGTGTACCAGTCTGAAGACAGGCACTTAGTCAGTGTTTGGTGTATGAATAAGTTGTTTCAGTTCTCTCTCTTTTTTTTTTTTTACTTTAATTGAACTATAAAATGATGGAGCTGAATTATGAGACTGCATTCATGTAGATTAATAGTAAAGAATCTTATTAGTCTAAGAAGATGATTTGACATTTTAAAATTTGGAATTTACTTTTTATTGATTTTTAAAAAGTGGAGAGAGGCAGAGAGAGAGAGAGTGGAAAGAGGTGAGGAGTGGGAAGCATCAACTCAGAGTTGCTTCACGTATGTGCTTTGACCAGGCAAGTGCAGGGTTTCAAACTGGTGACTTTAGCATTCCAGGTTCACACTTTATCCAAGCACCACCACAGATCAGGCTGCAATATATAAATATTTAAGAAAACTCGTCATCTTTATTTTTTTATGTAAGATGACCACACTCTAAAACTAAAGCTTATTTCAGTTATTAGTGTTTGGAAAATGGTGGTAAAGTAATGAATTTTTACATATTAAGAGACCATGGATTACAAAATAAAAACATTATAACTTTAGGAGAATAAATTATGAAAAAAACCCCTCTATATTCAATTAATGACAGAATGACAGTTTTTGTGCATAGGAGGAAACACTATGTATAATACATTTTAAATTCAATAAAGCTTTTGGGTTTTTTTCTCTGTGATATGAGTACTGTGAAAGTAGAAAATGTGGCCTTACTAATTATTCTGTCAGAATGAAAGATGGCAGAAATGACAGCTAGTCGTTCTTGGTATATTCTGAATGAAGAGAGTAGTATCCAGTATCCGTCAAATAGTGATGTACAAGCTAATGACCTCAGGTCAAGACCACCTAAGTATTCTGCAATCTCTGGATGTCTAAATGTGTGTTTATGTTTAAGGGTAGGGGGGAAAGGAATAGCAGTAGGAATAAGTTTAAAAACTGTCATTTATGAAACAGTATATATTTTCATTGTCTCATTTACCTTGCACAGTAATCTTGAAAGATTAGTTTTATTATTTCAATTATTACAAGAGAAAAATCAGAAGATCTGAAAGGAAAGTAACAAATATTTTATCAATAATACATGACAGAACCGGGATTCAAACTCAGGTCAGTCTTGATTCAGAAATGAATACTTTTAATCATGTCTTTCATTTTCTGAAAGATAATAAAATCATATAGGAGAGTTGTTTTCATTTTCACTTTATTTCTAGCATTGATTATTCCTAACTCTAAATATTTGGCATAGTTATTGTTCTATCTACACTAAATTTTCTTTCTCATTACTTTTAGAAAAAAGGGGGAACAGATGGGGACAGGGCATCCATCTTGCATGAATCTTTTTCAAATACTTTCTTAAATTAAAAAAAATTGGGATAATATTAAAAAATCATGTAATACTTAAGGTTTATGATAGATTTAGATTATATCAATTTAACCAAATTTGAATTTTATTTGCCAGAATGTCGTTCCCTGCAGTGTCTAGGGTAAGTAGAGGTCATATTTTGTGTGGTACTTAGAAAGCAGAGACAATATAGCTTTATTCTAATTCCAATTGGTTTGCAAAGAACATGAGGTACAGTTGTCCTTATGTTTATGTTGTTTATTTGCTATCTCATTTTGTTGGCTGGGGCAGCAGCTGGACTTGCAACAAAACCAGCTCTTGTCATTATCCTGGACAAAGTGTGTATTTAGCTCAATGAAAATAAACCAGCCAGTCCCTGGCCGGTTGGCTCAGCAGTAGAGCGTCGGCCTGGCGTGCGGGGGACCCGGGTTTGATTCCCGGCCAGGGCACATAGGAGAAGCACCCATTTGCTTCTCCACCCCCCCTCCTTCCTCTCTGTCTCTCTCTTCCACTCCCACAGCCAAGGCTCCATTGGAGCAAAGATGGCCCTGGCGCTGGGGATGGCTCCTTGGCCTCTGCCCCAGGCGCTAGAGTGGCTCTGGTCGCAGCAGAGTGATGCCCTGGAGGGGCAGAGCATCGCCCCCTGGTGGGCTGAGCGTCACCCCTGGATCGGGCGCATGTGGGAGTCTGTCTGACTGTCTCTCCCCGTTTCCAGCTTCAGAAAAATACAAAAGAAAAAAAAAGTAAAAAAAAATAAATAAATAAACCAGCCAGATTCTCTTAGAAGACACTTGCATATTCATCCAGGCTGAGAGCTTGGGGGTACTGAGACAATTCTATTCACCTTCAGAAGCACAAATTTGTCCTTTCTTATTCATCTTTTCTTACCTACCACCTGTCTGCTTATTTCAGGATGCCACAGACACAAAAGATATGGTCATAAATTGTTTAAGCAGTTCCCACAATTATCAAATCCGTGTAAGTGTCTTATTGTATAAAACTTCTCATGGTTCTACTTTTCTGATCAACTATATCTTTGACAAAATTTAATGATAAGGAATCCTTGCAGATTCCATGTCATTCAGGACTAGTCAGCCCATCAATAGCTCTGGACTTAGTTGCCAATGAAACAAAACAAATACACACACACACACACACACATACACACACTTTTTTGGGGACAGAGACAGAGGGAAAGACAGAGAGAGAGACAGATAGGGACAGACAGACAGGAAGGGAAAGAGATGAGAAACATCAATTCTTCATTGCGGCACCTTAGTTGTTCATTGACTGCTTTTTCATATAAGTTGTGCCTTGACTTGGAGGCTACAGCAGACCGAGTAACCCCTTGTTCAAGCCAGCCACCTTGGGTTCAAGCTGGCTAGTTGTGCTCAAACTAGATGAGCTCATGTTCAGGTCAGCGACCTTGGGGTTTTGAACCTTGGTCCTCTGCATCTCAGTCCAATGCTCTATCCACTGTGCCACCTCCTGGTGAGGCAAAAATATGTATATTTTTAAAATAGAATTTAATCAAAAAAATTTGGAAGAAATAGCAGAATAAGGAATTCAAAATTTTGCAACCTCTAATGAAATAATTGATTTAAGTAAAAAAACATTAATTGGTGATAACATTAGATGAACAGTGGAAAAAATATAAGCTGGCTTTCATCACTTCAACCTGTTATTCTTCAGATCACTGAGAGGAAAAACCAGACATATATTAGTCCCTTACTAGGATGAAATATGAAGTTAACAACATTTGCCACATTGTATTCCTACACAAAATGTTAAATCTAAATTAAATAAAATCTTTAAACACAAATTTTAGCATGTGAGAAATATGGGAAATGAAAGAACATACAGAATAATATCATGAGCAAAAAGATTCCAGAATGTAAGACATTCTGGGAAATAATTTATGCAATTTTCTCAACCGGTCAATGTCATAGAGGAGACAACACTTAAGAGACATAATAACTGAAAGTATTGCATGCACCACATTTGGAGCCTGATTTCAATAAACAAACATAACAGAATAATAGATTTCAGATTACTAGGAATCTTTTAATATGTAATGGATAGTGAAAGATTACTGTTAATTTTCAGATGGGATTTTTTTTACTGTGCTTATGCAAATAACAACTTTTTTAACTGACGCAGAACGAGGTGTATAAGGTGAAAAACCATGAGGTCTGGATTTAGTATTTTCCTAAATTACATAATCAACAACAATAATAGCTAGATGAAGCAGGTTCAAAAACATCTTAAGAGTATTGAACTAGATCACAAATATATGAATATATATTGTCCTCTTCTCTTTACCTTAGTTCTACATATGAACTTTTTCATAATAAAAATTTTTTTCAAACTGCTGTATATTGGTTTCAGCACAGGAAATAAAGAGAAGCCAGGAGACTATCCTGTGCCTGGGTAAAATTAATCAGTGTTGGGAGAACGAGAACAGAGGATGGATAAGTCGCAAATAGGAGTGGACTGGACTGTAGATATTACAAAAAATAATTTAGGTCTCTATTTATTTGAAAGTAGAAGAATAAAGTTTTTTAAGTATAACTGTAGGAAATTGGAAAAGTTATTTTAGTACATAAATCAGAAGTTTTATTCATATTTTTTTATTTCATATACTTAGGTGCTATTATTCAAATACATTTAAATATATATATATATTATTCCTAAGCTATAAACATTACAAGTATAAAGAACTTATAAAATTTATATATACATATGTATGCATGCTATTTAATATACATATGTATAATCATATACATTATATAACATAGCTTTATGCATTATATATCATATGTATATATATTATATATACACAATATATTATATAACCTACACATATATGTATTTTATTTATATATATCATATGTATATAATCCTCTATGTATGTAAATATATATGAACTATTATCTAATTAAATAACTAGATAATTTCCTCATCTCCAAAATACATTGAGAAACTCTGCAAGTAAGCTTCAGCTCTTTGAAAGACTGATTCAAGGGCTAAAGTATACTTGAAAAGTCCAAGGTTTATCCAAAGGAAGAAACTCCTCCTCCTTTATTTTTTCTAGTTTAATGTGACACTCTCTGTAGATACTCTTCTGTAATGTTTTTCTAGTCACCTAAATCTCCCTTGGTGATTTGGTACAACAAAGGTGTAACTATTGTTAAAATCTGTTGTTATGAGAAAAAGAAAGAAGGTGTGAGTTGCAGTACAGCTCCAAATGAGTGGTTCACTGCTGTGAGACTGTGTCATGACCATGACATGCAAAGCAATCATAAAACAGTGGAAGAGAAGTAAATCAAGCCAAGTGTTTTCAAAATACCATTGAAAATGCACCTGGAAAAAAAATTGTACAGCGAATGTTCTGTCTATGCCCCAGGCCATCAACAACATTGCAGGCATTGAAAAAAATTATATAGAAAAAGGAAACAATAAATTTTATAGTTTTACCTAAATTTGCCTTGATAATGATAAGACCTTTCATATACAAAACTAATGTATCTGCTTGTAACAGATAGCATATAAAATGACCCTGGTGAATGCTTACTCTTGTTATTTATTCCTGGATCTAGTCCTCACTTGTTGATGTGGTCTGAGCCTATTAACTAATTTCTAAGCATATTTGCATGTGGCAAAGGCCATTGAACTGTTCGCAGTACTTGTTTCCCTTTTCCCCTGGGGCAAAGTTTCTGCTAGACTCTCATTTTCTGGTTTCCATTTTAGTTAGCTGTGGTCTTGTTGCCGTATAGCTGAATTTCATGATTGATTCTTGTCAGAGAGAGATTTGCTATTTCCAAATAAATACGCAATCAAATGAATCCCACGTAAACATGACGTCCTTTCAATTATTTAAAATATTTAAGCATTTATGAGAATTTCTTTTCTTGGTGCAATATACTTAAATTTTGTAGGCTTCCTCAAATGTATTTTGTCTTTTGTCATTTGAAATTATAATACTTATTATATATGCACAAACTAATATAAAAATATGATGTGCAGTAATATTTCAAAGAAGTAAAAATAATTTTCATTAACTTTGTGATTTTATCCATACACGAGAGTAATTTTTACTTCCTTTATTTACATAATTTCACATATATTCACTTTGACTATACTTGTATTTAGTTTTTTTAATTTTAAATATTTTTCATTATTGACTTTTTTATTTAGACAATTAAATTTAACAGGGTGATATTGGTCAATCAGAGTACATTATTGATTTTGGAGAAAAAAAGGAAGAGAAAAAAACAGAGAGCAAAGCAGAGAGAGAGAAAGAGAGAGAAAGAGAGACATTGATTTGTTGTTCCACTCACCTGTGCAGTCATTGGTTGATTCTTGTATTTGCCCTGAGCAGGGATCAGACTTGCAACCTCTGTGTATTGGGAGAAACCTCTAACAAACTGAGCTGCCTGGCCAAGGCTTAGGGCGTTTTGGTTTTGTTTTATCCAGGACTCGTGGTAAGCTTCTTCTTAAAAGATGTAAGCAATGCCTGACCTGTGGTGGCGCAGTGGATAAGGCGTCAACCTGGAAACACTGAGGTTGCCGGTTCAAAACCCTGGCTTGCCTGGTCAAGGCACATATGGGAGTTGATGCTTCCTGCTCCTCCCCCTTCTCTCTCTCTCTCTCTTTCTCTCTCTCTCCCCCCCCTCTAAAATGAATAAATAAATAAATAAAAATTATAAAAAAAACAAAAAAAAAACAAAAGAAGAAACAAAAGATGTAAGCAAATAACTTGTCTTTCTTAGATATATTAATAATTTTTCTTCGATTCTGAATTTTACCAGTTAGGTATTTGTATTCAAGTAAAAGTATTTATTTTTCTTAAAATATATCCTCTTAGATATAATTATTGTTATAAGATATTTTTGAAAGCAGCATTCTTATTCAGTCAACTTTTACCCCTACCAAAGTTCTATTATACAGTAAGATAAGTACTTTCTTCAAGTTCATCAAATCATTATCATACTATTGAACAATGACAGGACTAAAGACTGAGGTCTGAGATCAGCCACAAGGGATATCAATCCAGTTTGATGCTAATCATTGAGAAACACTATTTGAATAAAACTGTTTAGAAAACTAACAATATAAAAATGATAACATTAAAATGCAAGTCAACATGAATTAAAATAATTAAATATCTGACTTTCAATGTGAAACTGAATCATTACTATTTTCATCAAAAAAGTATTTCCTTTTTATTACAGATTCTAATCTTCTATCATAAATTCTAGTTTGCAAAACAAGATAATTCTCCTAAAGTCTGTGGCAATTAAATAATTTAAATTATTTTTAAATCGTGCTTTACTTTATAAGCCCAGAATCACAACCACAATCTTAATGGAAAGCTTATAAAAATTTGAAGTGTTCCAACAATTTTAAATCTTGTAGAATTCTGGTACCTTCTATATTAAAATGATAATAAATAAATTAACCCTTAAATTTAAGTCTCCACGAAAAACACAGAATGTTTTACAATTATTGAAGCTTTTCAATTTTTTATTAGCTTTCTATATGGAAGTGAATCAGTTTCTTCAGTAGCAAAATATTCACTTGAAAACACAAAAACAGCATTGTCAAAACTGAAAATTTTCCTGGAGCAAATACCTGTCCTGTCTGTCAAGTATGATATGAAGAAAACCAATTGACAATACATGTTTAAAGATCTTATTTATGCGAACCCCACAGAGTTCAGTCGCTTCCATCCAACTGCTTAGCTGAAGTTTCTCTGATGTTTCCTGTTGTATTTCAGAGAGATGAAGATGGGGCAAAGACCAAGGGCTTTCAGGAAATATATTGACCCTTGGGCACAGTAATCACTACCCTAATTTCTTCTCTTAAGCCCATCCATTTTGCCTGAGGTTGAGGCCCAATGGGTAAGCGTTAAAAGCCTTGAACACATCATACATTAAACGTATGTTTTTTAGTAAGAAAAGCCTTCTTGTCTTTTCTCACTGTTAAGAAACAGTGTATGAGTGTGTTCTCATTAACAAAGCTAGAATATGCTGGTTTCAATTGCGGAAATAATTTCCTTGAGTTGGTTTATTTTTTCTCTTTTATAAATTCAGAGGTTATTTATCTCTCATGAAGTTATAAAACATTAGGTCTCCTACATACATTGATGTAAATTATATTTCTATTGACAAATTGGACTCATTTTTCCTACTCCCAACCTTAACAAAAGCAATGAGAGCAAAAAAAGGAAAGTCTCACCTTTATTACTAGTCTTAAATATGGATTTGCAATTGTAACAGAAACTCCCTCCCTTTGCTTCAGAAACTTGATGTATTTTCCTGTAAAATCCTGGAAAAAATTTTCAGGATTTTGAAAAATTTTTCAAATTTCAAAAAAAAAATTTCAAATCCTGAAATTTGAAAATTTCAGTACCTGAGACATCTTTTAATTAAGGCTTATAAAATTTTAAATAAAATACCTTTTGGGGGGGTATTAACAGTGCCCAGGAAATTCAAGTCTGTGTGTAAGTTGATATATTTTCATTGTAAAGGCATACTGATTTTAAGAAAATGTCTTTGTTTCCTAAATGCATAAAATAAAAAATAAAAAATGTATGCCTCAGGCTGTATCCTTTAGGAAAGACTATTTTGTCGTGTTTAAAACAGTACTTGATATTTCAATGTTTCAAAAATATCTTCCAATTAAGAAGTAGAAGTACCGTACTTTTCAGATATCTTCTTTGACTAGCATTCCATTTAAATTTGTTTGTGGTATATGGTGCGTGTGTGTGTATGTGTATGTGTGTGTGTGTGTGTGTGTGTAAGAGAGAGGAAGAGGAAGAGGAATAGGAGGAGGAGGAGGAGGAAGAACAAAAAGAAGGAGGAGGAGGAGGAGGAGGAGGAGGAGAAGAAGAAGAAGAAGAAGAAGAAGAAGAAGAAGAAGAAGAAGAAGAAGAAGAAGAAGAAGAAGAAGAAGAAGAGAAAAAAGAAGAGGACGAAGAAGAGAAGGAGGAGGAGGAAGAATAAGAAGAAGGAGAAAAGAAGAGGAGTTAGCAAGTGGAAAAGTTCTCAGAGCTCTTGTCTGGACCTTCTGTTCTATATTCTGATGTTTTCTGGTTAACTATTATTCAAAAGCTGTCCCTGAAAGGTAGATGGGATAATTTAACCATTTAAAAACAACCAATGTTTCCATAATCACCTTCTCTTTCTGAAAGAGTTTCTATAGCATTGCCAGGATAAAATAGCTCATATTACTTTATATTAATTTTCTGTTTGTTACACAATTTACTTCTAAGGTGCAGGAAGAATGGGAGGTTTGCAAGAAATAGGTACACTCCAAAATCCAGAAACTTTTGTTAATATCACCCATTCCCAAACTAATTTTTTTTGTGTGTGTGGCAGGACAGAAAGAGTCAGAGAGAGGAACAGATAGGGACAGACAGGAAGGGAGAGAGATGAGAAACATCAAGTCTTCGTTGCAGCTCCTTATTTGTTCATTGATTGATTTCTGATATATGCCTTGACCAGGGTGCTACAGCAAACCTAGTGACTCCTTGCTCGAGCCAGCAACCTTGGACTCAAGCTGGTGAGCCTTGCTCAAATCAGATGCACCCACACTCAAGCTGGTGACCTCGGGGTCTTGAACCTGGGTCCTCCACATCCCAGTCCGATGCTCTATCCACTGCGCCACCACCTGGTCAGGCCCAAACTGACTTTTTATAGTGAATCACTCTTCCTTAATCATATTCGCTGACTCTCTGTTGTTGAATGTCCCTTAAGAACCCAGAGTTAGTGTTTAATAGAGATTTCATTTAAGCACACAAAAAATTACAGATATTGTTTTTATTCCTATGATGTTTAGCAATTGCATATACTTTTTTAACTGCAACCCATGTGATAGAGCACATTTTTTTCACCACAAAAATTTTCCTTAGGTCGCTTTTTCAACAATCTTATAGCCTACAGTCATCGCCACATAATCACCAAACTTAATCTAAGTAAAACATACAATATGTAGTCTTTTGTGTCTATCTTTTGTTCTAATGGTGCCTTCCTATAAGAGGGCTTTGAAAATTAAATTGGGTAATATATGTATTTTTCAGTGTCATACAAAATGTTCAAGGTGTGTTGTATAAACAATTTCTGAAATCAAATTCATTCTGTTTCAATTTTAACTGAGGCTAAACACAAAAATTAGCAATAATTACACATTTTATTTTATTATTAATTTTTTAATTTATTTATTGATTTGAGAGAAAAAGAAAAAAATGATCTGTTCCTATATGTGTCCTGACCGGGAATCCAACCAACAACCTTGACTTATCAGGACAATCTCTAACTTCCTATATGTGCCCTGACTGGAAATCTAACTGACAACCTTGACTTATCAGGATGATGCTCTAACCAACAGAGCTATCCAGCCAGGACCAAGATTGCACTTTTTTTTTTTTTTTCTGAAGTTGGAAACCGGGAGGCAGTCAGACAGACTCCCGCATGTGCCCAACAGGGATCCACCAGGCATGCCCACCAGGGGGCGATGCTCTGCCTATCTAGGGCACTGCTCTGTTGCAACCAAAGCCATTCTAGCACCTGAGGCAGAGGCCATAGAGCTGACCTCAGCGCCTGGGCCAACTTTGCTCCAAAGGAGCCTTGGCTGCGGGAGGGGAAGAGAGAGACAGAGAGGAAGGAGAGGGGGAGGGGTGGAGAAGCAGATGGGCGCTTCTCCTGTGTGCCCTGGCCGAGAATCGAACCCAGGACTCCTGCATGTCAGGCCGACGCTCTACCACTGAGCCAACCGGCCAGGGCCAGATTGCACATTTTAAAGAAAAGTGGGAGACCAAATGTAAAGTTAGGAAAAAAGTGAAAAATAGTCTTTTGAGCCTCACTATTTATTAAAGGAAATTAAAAAGTTAAGAATGAACAACTGGAAGCCACACATGCACAGGGAAGAAAGGAAGGAAAGAGGAGAGGAGAGGGGAGGGGAGGGGAGGGGAGGGGAGGGGAGGGGAGGGGAGGGGAGGGGAGGGGAGGGGAGGGGAGGGGAGGGGGGAGGGGAGGGGAGGGGAGGGGAGGGGGAAGGGAGAGGGGAGGGGGAGGGGAGGGGGGAGGGGAGGGGAGGGGAAGGGAGGGGAGGGGAGGGGAGGAAAGGGAAGGAAAGGGAAGGGGGAGGGAGAGAGAGAAGAGCTGTTGTGTGTAGAGCAGAGTTTTGTTGTGATTATGAGTACAAAGCTGCCTTTGGGGAGTTAGTGCACTCACTTTGAGGAGGGATCAAAAGGGTATGCTTATTGTGGACCAGATAAGGAAGGTTAATTCTGAATGTCCAAGGTAAGCATAGTGAATTGAGGTAAATATTTTAGGAGTATGCTACAAATTTCTCTTTAAACATCTATCATGGCCAGAATAAATCAACACCTGGTTATACTGTATCTTAACAGCAAAGGCCTTTTCTGTGTCTTTTACTCTCTTCTTTATTTTGACCACTGAGGAGTCAAAACTTGTGATGAGGAAATAGGAGCATTTCTAGGTGGAAGAATAGAAAATTTGTCAACCAAGACTCCCTTTTCAATATCCAGTTTAAGGGATAAAAAATGACCTTTGATTTCAAGTAAAATTTGAAATTTCTTCATTACAAATGATGAATTTATTTGTAAATATTCATTTTTTTTTGCAACAACATGGATGGACCTAGAAACTATTATGTTAAGTGAAATAAGCCAGGCAGAGAAAGAAAAATATCATATGACCTCACTCATTTGAGGAACCCAAGGAACAATGAGACCTAAGGAATGGAATTGAGACAGAGGAGGGATCAAAGGGACCAGAGGAAAAGAGGACAGAGGGAAAGGGGATGATAGAATGGGATAAACCTGAAGGGAAGGGGGGAAAGGGAGATGTTGAGGGGAATAAGGGAGCAGGAGGATGCATTTGGGAAACCCTAGAATCTATGTAAACACAATTAATTACATAAAAAATAAAAAAATCAAACAAACAAACAAAATAAAGAACTTCATAACATCTCTATACAAACATAGTTTTTGTTTGTTTTCCTATTATATGAAATATTAAAATTATTATTTCAAAATTATTTATGGTATGTTTGCAAAATGTACGTGAAAGGGATAGTTCTATGAGTGTGTTTTGTTTTAGAGTAATCATAATTAAATTATATATTACCTTTATATGATATTTTTCTATCCAATCTCATTACTTTCTTAACATTTTATATGTTGTAGTAATAATATATGGCTATTTAAATGATATGTTTTAAAAATATAGTTCATCACAAAATTACTTTTAAGCCAAACTTAATTATTTGTTGTCATTTTTTCCAGAGGAAAATATATGACAGTTGAGTTATGATTCCATGGAATTCTGAATTTCAGTTAGATAATTGACTAAAAACATCCTGAATTTAAAGATAGGCATAGACCAGGGGTCCCCAAACTTTTTACACAGGGGGCCAGTTCACTGTCCCTCAGACCGTTGGAGGGCCGGACTATAAAAAAACTATGAACAAATCCCTATGCACACTGCACATATCTTATTTTAAAGTAAAAAAACAAAACGGGAACACATACAATATTTAAAATAAAGAACAAGTAAATTTAAATCAACAAACTGACCAGTATTTCAATGGGAACTATGGGTTTGCTTTTGGCTAATGAGATGGTCAATGTGCTCCTCTCACTGACCACCAATGAAAGAGGTGCTTCTTCCAGAAGTGCGGTGGGGGCTGGATAAATGGCCTCAGGGGGCCACATGCGGCCGGCGGGCCATAGTTTGGGGACCCCTGGCATAGACTATTGAAAGGATGTGCCTTAAGAACATATCTTATCTCATTTATCTTAATGAGGTCACGTTAGAACAACACAAGCTTCAACTCAAATTTCAGGCTTTAAATCATAGCTTATCTTAAAGGCGTGTGTGTGTGTGAGTCTGTGTGTGTGTGCGCACTCTGGTACCTTTGCTAAAAATTTCCTCAACTATATGTGATTTTTGAAAACTTGACAACTCCATATTCTGTCACTTACTGCTTCCATCTTTATAACTTTCCAGTTTTCCATAGTGGAGCTTCCTCTCTGTTCAGGCTCCATGATCTTTCTGAACAGTTTTCTTTTGAAATCTCCTTTCTCTTTGTACTTGCTTTGTTTCTTTAATCTTAGTAGTTTCTTACTTACTTCATTTACACTATCAAATAATTAGTCTTTCATAAAATGACTACCTATCAATGAAACAAAATTTTCTAGGGAGTTTTGTATTATTTATATTAAAGTTTATCAGTATTAGCAAACCCCTCTTTTGAGCTAATTCTCTCAAAATCACCTTAAAAATGTCTTAAAGGGTATATTTCCTCAATTGCATCCTTAGAAACCAATTTGTTTAAAATGGGGTAAGGCTTGGTAATCACTACTCTGAACAGTTTCATACATGATTCTTTTGATCAGTCAAGGTTAGAAATCATTTCATTAGATCATATTTAAATTAACATGTGTTGAAATGTCTTATTACACATTTAAATGCACAACTAAACAGCATTATTGAGTAGTTCTTCACTTGTCGGGGTATATGAGAGTTCACCCTTTGTTGGCAAAAATAGATTTCTCTGTAGATTAAACATTATAACAGGGCAAATCAATGTCAGAAAATGAAAGTGAACAATTCATGGCCCATGCAATGTGTACTGTACTCTAAAGGCTATAATATGTCATAAATCTTAAAGTAAATGTTCATTAAGGGAGAATATATTCAAATTATATATTTGAATAATATTTTAAAGAGTGTTCATTACTAGAAATGTCTTTATCTCATATTCCATAATAGCATAGAGAAGACAATTCTGAATCCAACTAACAAAGCCGAAGCCAGTTAAAAATTTCTATAAAACTTAACAGGAACTGGGTAATGTATTTATACTTAATGAAGCACAAAGGAGTTAATTGAGTCTGAAAATTTTTGTATTTCATGAGTGGTTTGTAGAAGTTGAGGTATGAGCTGAGTGTGCATGTATAAAAAGTACAGTAAAATTTTAATTGGCACATCTTCACTGAAGCAAAAATTTGCCAATTAAGTGATATGTTGATTATAGAGACAGATATTTGACTTTACACTCTATTCTTTTCAACACAGGCAGCAATATTTGCTGGGGATACTGAATTCACAGGAAATTAGTTGACTACTTGGGAGGCAAATGTGGAGAATGTTGGGTAGACCCATATAACATTAATATATTTTCTTCTCTATGTACAGAATGTTTCAGAAACCTCCTAAAGACATTCTTAGGATTTGAAACATTTTTCTGCTTTTAGGATATTTTCTACTAAGGTGTAAATTTATCTGAAAATACAAAAACCTAAAACCAGTTATTGGTAATTATTTTGCAAGGTTGCATTGAAAATAGTTAATGAAGGGTAGAACCAGCATAAATATCTTTGAGTACTTGAACATCAGCTCCTTCAAAGTCATATAGGAAGAATGAGACATGAGTGAAACACTGAGAGGATCAGGAATGATTAAAGTAGAGAAGGGACATGCATAGTTTTAGACATTATGAAATATACTGTTATCTTAGTATAGAAACAAAGCCTTACATATAAAATCACTGCTACATTTTTTGAAGAATTTACAAATATCAATCCACATATCAATGCACAACAACTTAAAACTTTTTCCAAAGGTCCTTTGGAATAAGGTCATTAAAATATTAGATATTTCTAAATTTCTTAAGATATATAAGATTTTTAAAATAGTGATAATGTAGAACATGGAAAAAGGTATAACCTGAAGAAGTAATTACAAAATGATTATTGAGCATTTTAGGTAAGTAAATTATATTTAATGCCATATTAATTATTTGAGTTGTATTTCCATAAATTAGTAAAATTAAACTAATTAAAGTACTTAATAAAGATTTGATATTTACTGTTTTGTTCAAAAATATAACATAAATTAACTGAAATTTAATATATATGAGAAACTTTGGCACTATGATATCAAAGGGAAATATGTATTAACAATTCATATTCTCAATAAGTCAATTATTTATTGAGAAAAGCAAGGGTTATGAAGATTATTGTATCACAGAGCTTAATATGATGAATTCATTGAAAAAGGCAAAGATAAACTATAATAAAATTTTAAAGATGGGAATAAGATATTAGATCTAAAGAACTCAGGAAACATATTACCCATAGTACTTAAGAAACCAGACTGGCATCAAACTAGTGAGCAGGACTCATTTATACATTAGGTACAGTTGCATAGTGGCTGGGGTTCATAATTACAAAAGAAAGAGAGAGAGAGAGAGAGAGAGAGAGAGAGAGAGAGAAATTCTGATTTCTTATAAAAGTAGGAGAAAAAATTGCTTTTCAGATAAAAGAAAATGTTTTAATATACAGTTTCAACATACTTATCTTTGTTTCATGGCAGTAGCAAAACATGGTTTAACTTTTTTTTTAAATAGGGAAAGGGTCTTAGGAAGACATGACTAACTCCCATAAAAGTCATAATGTGGCCCCGATGGTGAGATTCTAATCTTAGCTTCATCTTTCACTACTTGTGGAACCTTAGTTTTACCACACTTCAATTTTCTCATCAACAAGATTTTAAAAAGTTGTTATAAAAGTTAAATACATTATTACATGTAAAGTCCCTAGAACAGTTTTTGGAATATAGTAAATGCAATGTAAATATTAACTGTAACGATGTTGCTGAAATCAGCCAAGAAGTTCAAATGGGGTAACTAGGATTAGAAGTGATCGATTACTATTGGAAGAATAGTAATTCTGACAGTTGAACAATCACATTGGTTGTACAGAGAAGCAATGAGATAAATCTGGCATTTGATTATGTAGGAACTTGAACTCAAACAATAGTTGGAATGCTAACTGTACTGTGGACTCATAGAAAGCCATTGGATCATGTCAACAACTATTTAGCCATAGTATGCATGAAAATTTGAAATGTTAAAAAGACCAAATTCAGGAAAAAAAGGAGGATGATATAAATAAATAGAAATGGAGGAACACTTGAGAAAGATGAAATATGAGAAACCAGTTGGATTGATTTTGATGCCAAAAACTATTTTTTTATAGTGACTAGTACTTTCTGAAGGAAATTCAACTTGTTTCTTAATTAAATAGAAGTTGAGGCTCACCAAAAAACATTTGAAATTATTTTTTTTCTAAACTTGGAACCTGTATTTGTCAACTTCATAACTTAATTGGGCTGTGAGGCTGACAAATTGATTTTTTCTTGCCCCTAATTTATTTAATTTAGTTTTCACAATTAGGCAAGCAATTAATCAATGGTGAAGTCATTAAGATTCATTGCATTGAAATGGTGCCCTGACAATCATCCTAAATAAGAACTGTGTAATTTATCAGAAGGCAGATCCCCTATAAATGTGATGTTTGATATTTTAACTCCGCCTAAAATTGTAAGATAAAATTAAATTTGATATATTGCTGGGCTTTTGTTTATCTTACAATATTATATGGAAATAAAGCAATGTTTACTTATGATTTATTCAATTTAAATATCAAGTCGACTGTTGGTATATAGCAAGATTATAAAAGAATAGTTGTCTGATACAAGTATTTATTTCCTAAAATATAGAAAATACAGTTTCTAGTCAGTTAAGATTTAAGTTTAGAATATAAAGCTTCTGTGTACAATATTAGAAATATAAAATCTTTTAATGATATTTTATTTAGAGGCTGTATTGGAATTCAATGGAAATATCATTGAGTCTGTGATCTGTAAGTCAGAATTCTAGCATATTCTGCCACATCCTATCTATGTGTCCTTGAGGAAAATTTCATATGTTATATATATTTTTTAACCTATGACTATTGTTAACATAAAATAAAATAATGCCCATGAAAACACTTTGTAAATTGTACACTGATATAAAAATTTTAAAAACACTAAAATAATTTGGCCTTTTTTAGTGTCATTTTGTACAATTAAATGTTCTAGGCAATAATATATTTTGTGCAATTTTTATATTGTTTATTATTTTTAGCAACATATCAGCCATAGTAAATAGATAGATAGATAAATGATATTAAAATGCTGTTTAAATTTGTCTTTAAACACTTACCAAAACTGATTCCCAAAATTTTGAGATAAAGTCTTATTGTTTTGGATTTCCAATGCAACCAGTCCTTTAATCTGTGCTTTAGTTAACTTACTACAAGCTTCAGAAGTATAATCATCATTACCCTCTAAGGTTGCTTTGCTTTGGTGCCGTGTGTCTCTCTTTCAAGGTCCATTTCTGCTACTGTTGTTAGGCTGAATCTCTTTCATTACTGCTGCCCATTGTCCTGGGTTGTTCACACTCATATACTCTGAAGGCTCTTCTGAATCTTCTGTAGTTCTCTGTCAGTCTTAGACATTGTACTGATACCACTGGTCTACAGACATTTGCTAACAGCACTATTATACTTAATATTAAATCTGAAGCTGCTTTTTCATTATACTTAAGGGTTCCAAAGAGCTTACTCATACAAGTTATTCAAAAATTCTGAATATAAATACTTCTCAAAGACCTGAAGTTACTTCACACATATATATATATATATATATATATAACTAAATAGAGGCATAATCTAAAGCTTTCCCCCACCTGCACTAGCACAATTGTTAAATACATCTTCACTAGTACTATACAGAATGACTTTTCCCATCTTTCATTGCCACTACAGTGATTGTCATCTTTGCAAGTTGACCATAAGACTGAAACACTGTTCATCCCGGTAATGATGCTATAATTTCTCCGTAACTTTTAATACTTTTGGTGCAGAAACTTGGAGATGCACTGTTCCTTCAAATAGGAAGCAGTGAGTACAGTTACTGATAATACTGAGTCTCATTTCTTACTTCTTAAGTGCTGTGTAACACCACCCTCACTGACAAAAGTCACTGTTCCTCCAGTGCAGACAGAACAATGGCCGGCTTCTGTTTTCCTCCCCCTTTGAAATTCACCAGTATCACCTGTGCAATATTTTTCTTTCGTTCATATTAGTTTTAATTATATAGATATTGTGCCCAAATCACTTTATTCAGTTATTCTAGAGTGAGACGGTTGCATCTAAAATTTAAGCTGAATTATAGTTGATTCTGGTGAATTTTAATGGTGGAAGATTCTTTTCCTGAAGTTTTTCATCTATGAGAGAATCATGACTGAGTAAAGCCCCTGGCTTCTAGCGTTATTAAGTAGCTATGCATTGTTATTTTCAGATTTTTTTTTTTTGTATTTTTCTGAAGCCAGAAATGGGGAGGCAGTCAGACAGACTCCTGCATGTGCCCGACCAGGATCCACCCCGCACGCCCACCAGGGGTCGATGCTCTGCCCATCCGGGGTGTCGCTCTGTTGCGACCAGAGCCACTCTAGCGCCTGAGGCAGAGGCCAAGGAGCCATCCCCAGCACCCGGGCCATCGGCTGCGGGAAGGGAAGAGAGAGACAGAGAGGAAGGAGAGGGGGAGGGGTGGAGAAGCAGATGGGCGCTTCTCCTGTGTGCCCTGGCCGGGAATCGAACCGGGAGTTCCACACTCCAGGCCGATGCTCTACCACTGAGCCAACTGGCCAGGGTCTTTTCAGATTTTTTTATTGGATCTGAGGGACACACATCCAACAGAAATGCTTTGAAAAGTATATATACAGATTATATTCTGAAGAAAGTTCTCTCCTTAAAATCTTGGAAATATGTAAATGCTTCATGACATACACTATTTTTAGATTTGGCATCATAGTTTAGCTGTAACTTTAATTCTAAGCATCCCCAAAGTTTATCCTTCTTCTTTCTTAAAAATATATAAAGTATTTCCACTTTCAACTAAGATGGGCTGACAAAAGAAAATTCACCATAAATCTCTCACACTTTTCTACATGTCCAGGCAATAAAAAAGGTCATGTGCCACAGAGCTATCTTTTCAGAAGTATTTGTATAACAATCTGGAAAGACAGAGAGAAGGACTCCCACTGAAGCAATTTATTTACACATTTAAATAGTAAAGATGGAGACATTCCCTTTATGAAGACATTCCCAGGTAATGAAATCGACACACTTCTCTTTCCAGAGAGATTTGCTTACATTCCAAAATAATAATGTCACTCTAGCAGGGAGGTTGGGCATATTTTTAGGCAGTCCCTATATAAGTCACTTAACCTTGGAGTTCCTTTCCTGTCACATGCCTCCACTGTGTATAAAGACAACACCTGGCTTTACCATCTGTGGTAATTGGGGTTCAGAAGCTCTTGTTATAATGTTATTCTGGCTGCTGTTTTTCACTTTGAGTAATAAAAGGCCTTTTGTCACTGACGCTGACATCCCGTGTCTTTCTGCCAGTATCTCTGAAACTGTGATAGGTTAACATTACTTTTTAAGACAAATGAAATCCCAGATTTTCCTTACTCGACAATTTAACACCAAATGTACCCTTTTATCTGAAACAATCAAATAAGCAAACAAAAAAGAGACAAAGTTCTGAAGGCAACACATTTAGGTTCATATAATATTTTCTATTTCATATATAAGGTGAGGTTATAAAACTTAAATATTTTTACAAAGATTGTTTGTTCCTTTACTGGAATCAAACATTAATTCTGATCTAAAGAAAATGTTATAATTCTGAGAATTTTTACAGTTTCATTTCAGATTAATGTTTATAAAGTAAAATTTGGAAAGGTTTATGTATCTTATTATTAAGAAGATAAATGAAAAGTGCTTTTTTGGCCCTGGCCGGTTGGCTCAGTGGTAGAGCATCGGCCTGGCGTACAGGAGTCCCAGTTTCGATTCCCGGCCAGGGCACACAGGAGAAGCGCCCATCTGCTTATCCACCCCTCCCCATCTCCTTCCTCTCTGTCTCTCTTTTCCCCTCCTGCAGCCGAGGCTCCATTGGAGCAAAAAGATATTCTGGGCGCTGGGGATGGCTCCACGGCCTCTGCCCCAGGTGCTAGAGTGGCTCTGGTCGCAATAGAACAACGCCCCAGATGGGCAGAGCATCGCCCCCTGGTGGGCGTGCTGGGTGGATCCCGGTCGGGCGCATGCAGGAGTCTGTCTGACTGCCTCTCCGTTTCCAGCTTTGGAAAAATACAAAAAAAAAAAAAAAGTGCTTTTAATAAGGAGATTAATTAAACAAAATCACTATAATGAGGTGTATGCAATGTGATAGTGATATTGCCTTACCTTTGACAGGTATTTTAAAGTTTAGTGACATGCTGTATAAACTTTTTTCCAATAGATTATTTCATTTGACATTCCTTACAGCTTTAGAGTTTAGACCAGGAGTGAGTGCCCAAACTTTTTACACAGGGGACCAGTTCAAGTATAGCAGAAAACACCAGAAAAAATATAATGTGCATGTACATTAAAGTGTTAAACTTCAATACAGTAAAATGGAATGTATATACTACAGGCCACCATATCTTTGGAAGCAAATGGCCTGGGTTCAGATCCTGATGTTGGAACACACAGAGTGTTTTATTCATTAAATATAATAATGCTGATTAAGCACCTAAAATACCTACTAAATACCTAATAAATGTTAGCTTTTATATCAACATTGCTTTTGCATTGCAAGAGTAGCATAAGCCACTCCCCCAATTCATCCTTCCATTGATGTAGCAAACTAATATATTAACTTGTATCAGATTAATTTCTGATAGAGATAAGCATAAAATAGGCAAGAAATTTAATATTTTTTCTGTTTCTTTGTTATCCAAAGAATGTTATCACTCCTGGATATTTTCAATTCTATGTTTAAGATTAACCAAATTATTCTTAAACATGTGAACTTTAAGATAGATTTGATGAGAAAGGGTTACATTACCCAGTAGTGTAAATTTCAATGGGCCACAGTGACATATAGTTAGTTGCCTCAGACATAAATTTGTGGAGGTAAGTGTTATGGCTTTGACAATTTTCTTACTGATTAAAAGCATAACATTATGTATAATTATGAAAATATTTTAAAATTTAATAGGGTAACTGTTGAGCTGATAGGTTGCATACATCTGAGTGAAAATCTAATAGTAATAAGTCCTTCAGCTGCAGCAAGAATATGTCACAGCAGGCTACTTGTTTTGATCTACATATTGCTATGTATGTAAAGATATTAGTATGAAGAAGAAAAGAATAATTTAATTGTCTCCTTTATAGAGATCCTTTACTGTACTTAAAGATTTGAAAAGCTCTGAGAAAGAAAAACCCATCTCAGAGCTCACTTTTCGCCTCTCTGAAGTGAAAGAAGTAGCTAGAATCTGCAGATATTTGTATCTGACCAATCATTTTGACCCTAAATAAAAAGAGACTTATAAATTCTAGAATAATTGATATTATAAAGAAAAAAATATTCCCAACGTGTTTATTACTGTTAAGTGTGGTGTTCAGTTTGTAAACTTCCTAAAGCTAGGCTTTCCACACCTGTGTAGTGGAATGAGCCCAGATTATTACTGATTTGCAACAGCTGCTACAAATCGCTACTGCCAGGAGACAAATTTGTTGTCGAGAAGGAAACTCCTGCCAAACTTCCTATCTAAAAAAAGATATTAGGTGATTTTTACAGATGCTTGCACTACTAAATCAGAGCTGAAAAATCTGCTTTTGCATTTTCAGTACTACCGTTCAGAATATTGTGAATTTTTAAGAACTTCATGAGTTGTCTTCTATGGGCTATTTATTGATTCTAAAGGATAAAAATTTACAAGTTTTTGAAATTGTACAACTTTGTGATATATTACTATACACATCCACAAGCAGGTTTTTTGTTTTTCCTTCTTCTCTCTTTGAAAAAAAGCACACGTGACTTAGAATTAAATTTAACATCAAATTTATTTATTTTAATTGCAAAACACATTAAGTGCTTTAAAATCAGAGCTATCAATGAGTGTATAATATATAATTTATATCTCTAAGCAATGAAGATGATTTTAATATAGTAGAAAGAACACTCAAGATGACGTCAGAGTAATGGCGGGGTAGGAAGCGATACCGATAAATATCCCCCAAAACTCATCAAGATCTTCAACCAGAAACAGAAAAACCTATACTTGGAGCTTCCAGATGCTTCGCAATACACCCAAAGGTATGATTGAGTGAAAAATTGGCTAAATATATAACCAAACCCCGAAGGAAATAGGGAGTAAGAAATGCTCCTCCTTCCTCACTAACCTAAACAGGGCGGCTTTCTCTGGTAACTGTGAATATAGAAACTGAGGCGGGCAAAGGGGGTGAATAGATCCAGGCCGCCGCAGCACAAACGGCCGAACCAGGCTGTGGCACAGAGATCCAAGCTGAGGAAAATCTGATCCTGTGGCAACCCGGGCAATACAAGCTAACACTTGCGCCAAACCCAAACAAAGAAAGACAAGCAGAGCGGCCATTTTACCCGGTCTCCTGGTCGGTGCGCAGTTAGTGGGCGAGAATTTCTTCCTGGGAAAGCCACGCACGGGAGGGAGTGAGAACTAATTCCAACAGTGGAGATTTTCCGTGCTGGAGGGTGTTTCACTCAGAGGGAACCGCGGCCGGCCTCATATCCTGGTTTGCGCACGCAGATAAGGAGTGAGCGATTCCTCCGAGTGCCTCGGCAGTGCGCGCCCGTGTTATCGCACAGAGGGGCAGAGTCAGGGGCCTTTGTGTGGGCCAAAGCGGAATCTCGAGCCGCCCCAGCGCCTTGCAAAAGCCGCGCACGGGGACGGAGCGAGACTCAATTCCAATGGTGGAGATTTTCCGTGCTGGAGGGTGTTTCACTCAGAGGGAACCGCGGCCGGCCTCATATCCTGGTTTGCGCACGCAGATAAGGAGTGAGCGATTCCTCCGAGTGCCTCGGCAGTGCGCACCCGTGTTATCGCACAGAGGGGCAGAGTCAGGGGCCTTTGTGTGGGCCAAAGCAGAATCTCGAGCCGCCCCAGCGCCTTGCAAAAGCCGCGCACGGGGACGGAGTGAGACTCAATTCCAACGCTACAACTTTTCCCTGCGGTTGGGGGTTTCACTCAGAGCGTGAGACTGCTGGCCGGATATCCTGGTCACAGACAGTGAGTGAGAGTTTCCTCCAAGCACCCCGGAAGTGGGCGCCCGCTTGTGTTACCAGACAGAGTGGCAGAGCCAGAGGTCTTTGAGTGGGCAGAAAGCCCGCCTGATTATGCTAGCAGCTCTGACTGACTGAGCCTTACCCAGAGCCCTGTGCTGAGTGGAAATAGAGTGGGGAGTTGCCAGCTCTTTGAGCCTCTTACTATCCAGGCAGAGGCAGCAGCAACCCCATAGCTGGATTATCAGGCTACTAATTGAGGAAGGAAAGACTAGGAGAAAGGCTCCAGGAACACGGACTCTCTCACTGTCGGAGCCTATAAATGCTAATGAGCTTCGACTGCCAACGAGACTAAAGCACAATACATGACATTGCCATAGAGACTTATCAACTGCAAACCTCTACCTGAGCGTGCCAAAGGGGCAGAACCCGGGGTACAGAGTCACCGACCAGGAAGAGGGAGAGAAAAGAAAAAGCAAGAAGATAACCTCTCAAAATCAAGAATAATCTGCAGACTTTATAACCTATCCCATTTTATTATATTTGTTCGTTTGTTTCTCTTATCTTCACTCTTGATACTTGTTTTTCCTCCTCCAATTTGGCCGATTAACTCTCTACCGGTCTTACTCTCTCCTCTCCTTGAACTACACTACCCATAAGTGTTACATCTCCCATTATCTTTTCTCTTCTCTTCCTTTCTCTCTATGAGGGTTGCACTCCAAAACCCTTAACTCTCTCTCTCTCTCTCCTTTCTTTTTTCTTCTTTTAGTGGTTCCCTCTTTTTTTCTCTCTCTTTCTTTTCTCCCTCTCTATTAGTTTCTTCCTTTCTCCTTTACATCTCCTCTCATTCAAACCTCAATAACAAACAAATTATCTTATCTGGGACTCAAACCTATGTTTGTGGCATTTTGGGGGGTTTTTACTTCACCTTTTTAACTCACTAGCAGTGCTCTCATCCCTGGCTCTCCATATTATCTAGTTCTTGTTCCACTAAATACAATAGTAATTTTTTAATTTGTCCCCCCATTTTTCCGTTTTCCTCTTATTCCTCTCATCATAACTCTTAGACAACCAACACCTAAAAGCAAATCATTTTATTTTTGACCCAAATTTTTTCCTTATTTGCTTTTTGTGGGTCCATACTCCTTTTTTTTCTTTTTTTTGCCCCTTTATTACTTTTCCCCAATTCAGGTCCTCCATCACAGGCATTGTTTGTTATAATTCACAGTCCACCACAAGATTTTCTCAAAAAAGAGGGGAGAGGAAAGGAGAGGATAAAAGGAGGGGGGAATAATTTCCTTTTCTTTAATTTTTATTTTATTTTTCTTTATTTCATTATTAATTTTTTTAAAAAAAAAACAACTCTTTTCGATCTTTTATATTTTTTATTGTTATTTTTTTAACTTTTTATTCTTTATTAAATCTCATTAATACTATCAACAAAACCACCCTCAGATGCCATTAAGGAAGAGAAAATCGAATATCATGGATACAAAAGAAAGAGAGGTAACACAGCTAGATGAGGAAAAATCTATGGAGAAAAAATTTAATATATTGGAAACCTTGGAGCTAAATGACAGAGAATTCAAGATAGAAATACTAAAAATCCTCCGAGATATACAAGAAAACACAGAAAGGCAATTTAGGGAGCTCAGAAAACAACTCAATGAACACAAAGAATATATGTCCAAGGAAATTGAAACTATAAAAACAAATCAAACAGAGATGAAAAACTCAATTCACGAGCTGAAAAACGAAATAACAAGCTTAGCTAATAGAACAGGTCAGATAGAAGAGAGGATTAGTGAAATAGAAGACAAGCAACTTGAGGCACAACAGAGAGAAGAAGAAAGAGACTCAAAAATTTAAAAAAATGAGATAGCCCTACAAGAATTATCTGACTCCATCAAAAAGAATAACATAAGAATAATAGGTATATCAGAGGGAGAAGAGAGAGAAAATGGAATGGAGAACATACTCAAACAAATAATAGATGAGAACTTCCCAAGCCTGTGGAAAGCACTAAAGCCTCAAGTTCAAGAAGCAAACAGAACTCCGAGTTTTCTTAACCCCAACAAACCAACTCCAAGGCATATCATAATGAAATTGGCACAAACCAACAGCAAAGAAAAAATTCTCAAGGCAGCCAGGGAAAAGAAGAATACAACATATAAAGGAAGACCCATTAGATTATCATCAGATTTCTCAGCAGAAACTCTACAAGCTAGAAGAGAGTGGACCCCAATATTTAAAGTCCTGAAAGAGAGGAACTTTCAGCCACGAATACTATACCAATCAAAGCTATCCTTCAAATACGAAGGAGAAATAAAAACATTCACAGATACAGAAAAGATGAGGGAATTTATCATCAGAAAACCCCCACTCCAGGAATTACTAAAGGGGGTTCTCCAATCAGATACAAAGAACAAAAAAAAACAGAGCCACAAGTAAAAGCTCCAAGAAGAACACAATAAAACCAAATTTAAACTGTGACAACAACAAAAAGAAAGAGGGGGAGAAGATGGAGATTAACAGTAGCAAAGGACGATGGAGTGCAAAAGTACTCACAAAATAGTTCGCTACAATGAACAGGGTAGGGACCCTTTTCATTACTCAAAGGTAACCACCATTGAAAAAACCACCACAGAAGCACATGAGATAAAAAAGATAGCAACAGAGGAAAGATGTATGGAATACAACCAAATAAAAACAAAAGATAGAAAAACGAAAGAGAAGGATCAAACAAGACACAAAACTAACAGAAAGCAAGATATAAAATGGCAATAGGGAACTCACAAGTATCAATAATTACACTCAATGTAAACGGATTAAACTCACCAATAAAAAGGCACAGAGTAGCAGAATGGATTAAAAAAGAAAATCCAACTGTATGCTGCCTACAGGAAACTCATCTAAGTAACAAGGATAAAAACAAATTCAAAGTGAAAGGCTGGAAAACAATACTCCAAGCAAATAACATCCAAAATAAAGCAGGTGTAGCAATACTCACATCGGATAATGCTGACTACAAGACAGGAAAAGTACTCAGAGACAAAAATGGCCATTTCATAATGGCTAAGGGGACACTGAATCAAGAAGACATAACAATTCTTAATATATATGCACCAAACCAAGGAGCACCAAAATATATAACACAAGTACTTATTGATCTTAAAACACAAACTGACAAAAATACAATCATACTTGGAGACCTCAATACACCGCTGACGGCTCTAGATCGGTCATCCAAACAGAGAATCAACAAAGACATAGTGGCCTTAAACAAAACACTAGAGCACCTGGATATGATAGACATCTACAGGACATTTCATCCCAAAGTCACTGAGTATACATTTTTCTCCAGTGTACATGGATCATTCTCAAGAATTGACCATATGTTGGGCCACAAAAACAACATCAGCAAATTCAGAAAAATTGAAGTTGTACCAAGCATATTTTCTGATCATAAAGCCTTGAAACTAGAATTCAACTGCAAAAAAGAGGAAAAAAATCCCACAAAAATGTGGAAACTACACAACATTCTTTTAAAAAATGAATGGGTCAAAGAAGAAATAAGTGCAGAGATCAAAAGATATATACAGACTAATGAAAATGACAATACGACATATCAGAATCTATGGGATGCAGCAAAAGCAATGATAAGAGGGAAGTTCATATCGCTTCAGGCATATATGAACAAACAAGAGAGAGCCCAAGTGAACCACTTAACTTCTCACCTTAAGGAACTAGAAAAAGAAGAACAAAGACAACCCAAAACCAGCCGAAGAAAGGAGATAATTAAAATCAGAGCAGAAATAAATGAATTAGAGAACAGAAAAACTATAGGAAAAATTAATAGAACAAGGAGCTGGTTTTTTGAAAAGATCAACAAAATTGACAAACCCTTGGCAAGACTTACCAAGGAAAAAACAGAAAGAACTCATATAAACAAAATCCAAAATGAAAGAGGAGAAATCACCACGGACACCGTAGATATACAAAGAATTATTGTAGAATACTATGAAAAACTTTATGCCACTAAATTCAACAACCTAGAAGAAATGGATAAATTCCTAGAAAAATACAACCTTCCTAGACTGAGTCAAGAAGAAGCAGAAAGCCTAAACAGACCTATCAGTAGAGAAGAAATAGAAAAAACCATTAAAAACCTCCCCAAAAATAAAAGTCCAGGCCCTGACGGCTATACCAGCGAATTTTATCAAACATTCAAAGAAGACTTGGTTCCTATTCTACTCAAAGTCTTCCAAAAAATTGAAGAAGAAGCAATACTTCCAAACACATTTTGTGAGGCCAACATAACCCTCATACCAAAACCAGGCAAGGATGGCACAAAAAAAGAAAACTACAGACCAATATCTCTAATGAATACAGATGCTAAAATACTAAACAAAATACTAGCAAATCGAATACAACAACATATTAAAAAAATAATACATCATGATCAAGTGGGATTCATCCCAGAATCTCAAGGATGGTTCAACATACGTAAAACAGTTAATGTAATACACCATATCAACAAAACAAAGAACAAAAACCACATGATCTTATCAATAGATGCAGAAAAGGCTTTTGATAAAATACAACACAATTTTATGTTTAAGACTCTCAACAAAATGGGTATAGAAGGAAAATATCTCAACATGATAAAGGCCATATATGATAAACCATCAGCTAACATCATATTAAATGGCACTAAACTGAAGGCTTTCCCCCTTAAATCAGGAACAAGACAGGGTTGTCCACTCTCTCCACTCTTATTTAATGTGGTACTAGAGGTTCTAGCCAGAGCAATCAGACAAGACAAAGAAATAAAAGGCATCCATATCGGAAAAGAAGAAGTAAAGGTATCACTTTTTGCAGATGATATGATCCTATACATCGAAAACCCCAAAGAATCCACAAAAAGACTACTAGAAAAAATAAGCCAATACAGTAAGGTCGCAGGATACAAAATTAACATACAGAAGTCAATAGCCTTTCTATATGCCAACAATGAAACAACTGAGAAGGAGCTCAAAAGAATAATCCCCTTCACGATTGCAACAAAAAAAATAAAATACTTAGGAATAAACATAACAAAGAATGTAAAGGACTTATATAATGAAAACTATAAACCATTGTTAAGGGAAATTGAAAAAGACATAATGAGATGGAAGAATATACCTTGTTCTTGGCTAGGAAGAATAAATATAATCAAGATGGCTATATTACCCAAAGCAATATACAAATTTAATGCAATTCCCATCAAACTTCCAATGACATTTTTTAAAGAAATAGAGCAAAAAATCATCAGATTTATATGGAACTATAAAAAACCCCGAGTAGCCAAAGCAATCCTAAAGAAAAAGAATGAAGCTGGGGGCATAACAATACCTGACTTCAAACTCTATTATAGGGCCACGACAATCAAAACAGCATGGTATTGGCAGAAAAATAGACACTCAGACCAATGGAACAGAATAGAAAGTCCAGAAATAAAACCACATATATATAGTCAAATAATTTTTGATAAAGGGGCCAACAACACACAATGGAGAAAAGAAAGCCTCTTCAATAAATGGTGCTGGGAAAACTGGAAAGCCACATACAAAAGAATGAAACTGGACTACAGTCTCTCCCCCTGTACAAAAATTAACTCAAAATGGATCAAAGATCTAAACATAAGACCTGAAACAATTAAGTACATAGAAGAAGACATACATACTCAACTCATGGACCTGGGTTTTAAAGAGCGTTTTATGAATTTGACTCCAATGGCAAGAGAAGTGAAGGCAAAAATTAATGAATGGGACTACATCAGACTAAGAAGTTTTTGCTCAGCAAGAGAAACTGATAACAAAATAAACAGAAAGCCAACTAAATGGGAAATGATATTTTCAAACAACAGCTCAGATAAGGGCTTAATATCCAAAATATACAAAGAACTCATAAAACTCAACAACAAACAAACAAACAATCCAATAAAAAAATGGGAAGAGGATATGAATAGACACTTCTCCCAGGAAGAAATACAAATGGCCAACAGATATACGAAAAGATGCTCATCTTCTTTAGCTATTAGAGAAATGCAAATCAAAACGGCAATGAGATTCCACCTCACACCTGTTCGATTAGCTGTTATTAGCAAGTCAGGTAATAGCAAATGTTGGAGAGGCTGTGGAGAAAAAGGAACCCTCATCCACTGTTGGTGGGAATGTAAAGTAGTACAACCATTATGGAGGAAAGTATGGTGGTTCCTCAAAAAACTGAAAATAGAACTACCTTATGACCCAGCAATTCCTCTACTGGGTATATATCCCCAAAACTCAGAAACATTGATACGTATAGACACATGCAGCCCCATGTTTATTGCAGCATTGTTCACAGTGGCCAGGACATGGAAACAACCAAAAAGCCCATCAATAGATGACTGGATAAAGAAGATGTGGCACATATACACTATGGAATACTACTCAGCCATAAGAAATGATGACATCGGAACATTTACAGCAAAATGGTGGGATCTTGATAACATGATACGAAGCGAAATAAGTAAATCAGAAAAAACCAGGAACTGTATTATTCCATACGTAGGTGGGACATAATAGTGAAACTAAGAGACATTGATAAGAGTGTGGTGGTTACGGGGGGGAGGGGGGAATGGGGGAGGGAAAGGGGGGAGGGGGAGGGGCACAGAGAGAACAAGATAGAGGGTGACGGAGGACAATCTGACTTTGGGTGGTGGGTATGCAACATAATTGAACGACAAGATAACCTGGACTTGTTATCTTTGAATATATGTATCCTGATTTATTGATGTCACCCCATTAAAAAAATAAAATTATATAAAAAAACAAAACACTAATTCAAAACAAAAAAAAAACAAAACAAAAAAAAAGAAAGAACACTCTATATGGTGTCAGACCACATGGGGTCAAAATTCATCTGCCACTGACTAGCCTTATTTATCCCAAATCCTTAAAGACTTTGCTTCAATTACATTGTTAACAATTTGAGGAAAGTATCCTCCCTAGGATGCATTTTAAACAAAGTAACATCTTGGATTTTTTAAAACCTCATTTAGATCCTATACTGGTCTGTTCAAAACTCTGTAATGTTGACTCATTCACCCAGGGTAAAAGTCAGAGATCATTACTTGTCCCATACTTACTTTCTTTTTTTTTAAATCTTACTTTTTTAAAATTTATTTATTGATTTTTTCAAGAAAGAGGTGAAAGGAGAGAGAGAGAGAGAGAGAGAGAGAGAGAGAGGTCCATTTGTTGTTCCAATTCTTTATGCATTCATTGATTCTTGTGTGTGCCCTGACCAGGGATCAAACCCACAAACCTGGTATATTGGGATGACACTCCAACCAACTCAGCAACCTAGCCTGGGCCCCAGGTTACATTCTTGACTTCATTTCCTCCTAATTTTCCCCTTGTCCTCTGCACTCCAGCCCCAAGAGTCTCTTTGCTTTTTCTGTAACCCATCAGACTAGATCTCACCTAAGAGTCCCTGCCCTTACTATGTCATTGGGTTAGAATATATTTTCCTTGAAAGTCTATATTAATAACCCCTCAACTCCTTAAAATCTTTCTCAAATCATTCCTTCTCAGTTAAGCTTACCTCAACAATCTTTTGAAGCCTGCAATTTATCGCACCTTCATCCTTCACATATATTTCTTTATATTTATTTTTATATGGCTAAAGAAAGCTTTTAATTACCAAATATATTACATAAAGTAATTATTCATTATGTTTGTTGTTTACCTATCATGCAGATTAGAATGTAAATCCCTTTCGGGGATAGATCTTACTGTTGTGTTCATTGATGAAGTCCAAAATGATTATTGATTCATTTAACAAATGAAATACTTAACATACAATCTTTTTATCATTAGCATATTATTTTGTTTGTTTGTTTCATTGTTGAATATTTTTCACAGGTATTTTTAGATTGTTTCTGAGAAGCACAAACAATTTAGGTATAGATTCTTGCCTCAAAATCAGTTTAGGCAATATTTATTATTAGGCAAGACTGTTTCCAGGATACCTGTAAAGCTCTATAGTACTTATAAGAAACATAGATGTCTTGACCACATCCAGTCCTATCAATTCTAAGGAATCTGCATTTTAACCAATTTTCCATGTATTATCAAATTTTGAAACTTAATGAATTAATGCATACCTTCTAAACATATATACCTCATAAGAGCTACATTTAAAAATACAAACTAATATAGTATATTATGTGTATATAGAATTTTTCACTGAGAGGCCATAGTTTTAGCCATAAAATAAAATTTGTTTACAAAGACATAGATCTTAAAAAGTTAACTGACATTATGAAATTAGAAATAAAAAACAATCAGATATTTGAGAATTCTCACATTTTCAGAAATTGAAGAAAACCTTCTAAACCCAAAGACCAAAAAGAAGTCACAAGGAAAATTTGAAAATAATTTATATTGAATGATAATGAAGATATAACATTAAAATTTACATGACAGCTAAATCACTACCAAGAAAATACATTATAGTTTCAAATGTTAGAAAAAAGAAAAGTTTAAACTTAGTAAGCTAGATATGCTTAAAGTACTATTAAAATGAAAGTAAATAAGAGAAAGAAAATAATAAAGATAAAAATAGGAATAAATAGAAAAATAATCAACAGAGAAAATCACCTGCCAAAACTGTTGCTTCATGAAGGTTTTTGGGTTGATATGACTCTAGCATAACTGATTAAAAAAATTAAGAGAAGCCTGACCTGTGGTGGCACAGTGGATAAAGCATCGACCTGGAAATGCTGAGATCTCCGGTTCGAAACCCTGGGCTTGCCTGGTCAAGGCACATATGGGAGTTGATGCTTCCAGCTCCTCCCCCTTCTCTCTCTCCTCTTTCTCCTCTCTAATAATGAATAATAATAATAAAAAGAATCTAGTACAGTATATCACTAAAAAAAAATTAAGAGAAAACTTAATTACCAATAAACAAAATTCATAAAACATATTACCCAGATTCCTGGGCTGTTAAAATGATAATAAGGAAATAATATAAATATATTTTACTAAATATTTTAACAACTTGCATAAAATGTACATTAAAACAAACACACATACAATACAACTTGCTAAGATGGATACAAGAAGAAATAAAAATTCTCAGTGCCTAATATCAAACAAGAAGATTAAATTTTTAACCAAAACCTTCCCCCCAAAATACTCAAAGTTCTTGTGGTTAAATTAGTAAATTTCCCAAACATTCAGGGAAAAAATATCAACCTATGTAATTCCTTTAGAAAATAACTGGAAAAAAGAAACATTTTCAAGTTATTCAAAATACCAAAACATGACAAGTTAATAAAATAGAAAATTGTGTGCTAGTATTTTTTTCTTCATAAGCCTCAATAACATACTAGCAGGGAGAGTATAATAAGCACAGTATGGTAAAATAGAGTTTATATTGAGAATGGTAGTTTGGTTTAATATTGAAATATCCACCAATATTATGAATCCATTAATTGAATAAAGAAATATCTTAAATGATAGACTTTATGGGTGCAAACACAATGTTTTGAAGCAGAGATAGATTTTTTTAAAGTTAGACTTTTTAAAGGAATTTGAACTCTGAAATAATTCTATTTACACATAAAAAGTCTATAGTGGTTATATACAAAGCAATTAAATTACAAATTTGACAAATAGTTTAGAGTAATGGAGAAGTAAGTGATAAAACAAGCCACATATTAATTCAGTGATGAATTTCCAAATATAGACAATCACAATTTTTTTAAAACTTTCACTAAAGTCAATGAGGGTACTCTTTTTAACTTAACTGGGAATTAATTGTGAAACTCTATTAAATATGATAGTGTAGAGATTTATAAAATTAAAAAATACTTCTATCTCAAAATATGTCTATTTCAAAAATTTTATCTCAAAATTTTTAAAAGATATTGCTACCTGTTTTTATTTCAGAAATGGATTGATTGTGACTCAGTGAGTAAATATATAATGTTGCAAATTAATACTCATTAATTTCAGGCATTTGACATACTTCTAATGACATCTTAAAATGTTTTCAAGATTTTTTTAAGGCAAGAGAAATAAGAAAAAGAGAAACAAAACTACAAACAATTGTGTATCTAAGAATTTTCTGAGAATTTTCTTTTGGCTACTGTTTCCAAACTGATCAATAAAGCTCTAAAAACTGAAAAGAGTGACTGTAATGCCAGTGGCCGAGGCCTTGAAGGTTCACATTGGATTCGGCAGATGGTAGAAAAACTGCATAGCTGAAAAGAGTTTAGCCATTTCGTTTAATAAAGTCTAACAACGGCAGGCAGACAAGCATGCAGGCAGGAGAAACTGTTATAAAGTACTGTTCCCCAGATTCTGAAAGGCAATGTACCTCACTCCATCGGGTTTACATAGAGACACCCAGTCCAGATGAATTTTGAAGAGTTTTAGGAGGAGATTTATTAAATATGCCAGCTGCATATGGCTGACATGGGGCAGCAGACCCAAATCATGCAGTCCTCAATATATCTCAGGGGCTGGTTTATATAATTACGTTTGATCATACATGGGCAGGGAAGAGCATGACGTCATGGCACAAGCTGACAGATAACATTTGTTTAGGAGATACACAGAAACATTAAGACTCTCAAGGTAACACAATCAAAGATGTTTACAAATCTTTCAGGGTCCATCTTCCCTCACTAGCCTAGAGGTATTTTACCTTCAAGATTCTAGGAAGAAGGGGGAAGAACTACAATCAATGCAAGGTAGTATGTAAATTCTATCTCCTATTGAAAGAGAAGTTTCTTGGTTAACCTTTATTTTAGATTTAAAACTAAATGGTCCATTGTTCCTACAAGCCAGAAACTTCTACATTCTTCTCCCTCCCCTCCCCAAAGGAAGGATGGGACAGACAAGCCTGACAGGAAAGCCTGACCTTTCCTCCCAGAATATCAATATTAATTTTTCAGCTTTTTGGTACCTTCCAACAATCCCCACTGGTTTTATTTCCTAAGTCAAATCCTTGACTTAATTTACTGAAGAGCATGAGGCTGTTTTGTAGAAATATTAAATTATAACATATAACATATTTTACAAACAGCATTAATAGCAATACAGTCCACTAAAGAAACATATTACTGATTAATTTTCTATAAATTGTACAAACCTTTTGCAACTTACATATAATTAACTGGCTTTTATAACAATTTACTTTTACTTAGAACTCTTAATTTTAAAACCTTTAACCTTTAGTGACAATTAAGTTGGCTTTCATTTTACCCTATTTTCCCTTTTCCCTAAAGTTTGATTAAAAAGGGAGTCCTTAGTGAGTTTCTTCATTCTTTAGCCATACATAGACAACCAGCTTCCAGTTTGTGGTTGGAGTAGGGCACACTATCCTTCTACTTTGGCAGCCATGGGAGTTGTCAGGATTAAGGTGTGTGAACCCATCCACGTGAGAGTCAGTCCTTGGGTGATGTACTAAATCTCTTGGCAATACTGGAATCGTCTCTTGGACAGTCTTTTGAACAGTTTGTGAATAACCTGTAAATTCTGCAAGTACTTAAGGAAGGAGTGGTTATATTTCATTTATTATTTGATTTATGCATTTTTCTTGCCCTGAAACTTTGGGGCCTGTGGGCCCAATGTAACTTCAGATTAGTTCCTAATTAATATTGGATTTCTTTCCTATCAGCTTTAAGACTATGGATATAAATGCAGGCCTAATACTAGAATGGGCAAACTAAACCTGGAAAGAATTTTATATAGCAACTTCCTAACAACTGTCACTATAGCCTATTTTAGAAGGAAAATCTTTTATTTATTTGTCAATTCTTTTATTAAAGTCTATTTTTAAATGTTTACCTGAGAAAATTCTTTCCCTGTTTCTTTTTACAATTTCCTTATTTTGCTTATTATTCACTTGGACACAAATTAAATACTCAGATATTATGCCTTCTTTAATAGATTCTAAGATTGGCTTCTCTAATTATCCTTTACCTGTTGGAAAAATCTTTCTCTAATTGGTTTTGAATAAATCTTTGGCAGTAAGGGTCCCAAAACCCCACTGGGGGCATCCTACTCATTTGAATTACTATGTTCTGATTTTGAGGCAGACTGGAAATTATATATATATATATATATATATATATATATATATATATATATAATAAACCATAAAATTAAAATAGCTAATGTTAACAAATACTATACCAAGCATTCTAATATAATAAAATGTCTAAAGCCTATTAGATTATTGAACAAAAGCAAAGTTCTAACCAATATAACAGGATTCAAAATATATAAAATTCTTACATTCACAAAGGTTCTTAATATGTTAACATAATTTCACTAAGCCTATGTTGACACTACTAGTGCTTCATATTATTTGCAAATGTAACTTAATTTTACTTTAGTCTGAAAAATGTCCCGAAGAGCAGGAGTCACATATATTCAGGAAAATTTTACAAGGCACTGCAACTGTGGTCATATTTCTACACTTTGCAGCTGCAGTCTAAGTTCTAATGACCACTGCTCTTAACTGGAATTAGGAGCAGGCCCCAGTCTACAATAGGCATGGGGGCATTGAGACAAGAGGAATAAAGGAGACACTATACATTAAACAAAGTAACAGAAATCAGACTGTCAATACCCACAGTAGAGATCTTCAAGGGATAAATAAAACTCAAATATTAAGCAAGGCATAGTAAATGGTCCTCGTGTTTATAAGAAATGAGATCAGTTTACCTACTACTTGGAAGAAATACCTTAGGCTCATAAATGGTGACGTGAGATAGGGCCAATGGCCTTGGGTACCTTTAGCCTTCAGTGGCAAGTCCCAGCAGGCTGGGCAAGGTAAGGTCACAGATAGCTGGATTAGGGCTGTAAGAGATTGAACCTCCCTCTATTGAGCAAGGGGGCAGTTTACTTTCTCATGTCCCTTTTTCTCCCACAGCAAAGGCATGTTCCCTGGTGGGGCCAAGAAGCCTGGCAGGCTTTAGCTCGATGGCCTTCCTTTCCACTCTTGAAGTAGGGCCATGATGGAATTCTATGGTGCTGGAGACTTTAAGGATATATGCCAAGAACTGGTATTTTTCTAATCTCTTTTAGGCTCTATTTGCCTTTCCTGTTATTATCTTGGTCATTATAGACCTTAAAAGTCATGCTCAGAAGATCTCACTGAGGGGCTTGAGGGGCTTTATCTGTTTATATAAACTCTTGGAAAAAGAAAAAAAAACGTTATTAGCTGAATCAAATAAAAGAGGGCAAAAGCTTGCAAGAGAAACAAGTTAGTTTGGTGTCTCCTTTAGGATTCCAGAGTCTCCACTGCTGAATAACTCAGTACATTAGTATTCAAAAGAAATTTCAAACAAAGAGCATGATAAAAATAGATTTGCAGGAGTTCCAGGATATGACTCCTTTTCTTATATTACTTAGCATTGAACAATATTGTTTCAAAATGATAATAAACTAAATATTACATAAAAAGACATTATTAAAAATTCCTAATATTTAAACCAAGATTTCAATATCACAGGGCTATAAAACTGTAAATAAAAAGAATTAACAAAAAAAAAAACCCCGTTTGAAATGATATATACATTTTTAACATGGAAAATACTTTTTACACAATAAGGGATTCTTGGTACAGACTACCCAGCTGGCAAAGAGATATTAACTCCCTTTTGACTCACAGTAATTTACACTATTTAGTTAACATGAGGAGCGGGATGCCTAAGGGGAAGCAAACTCCAAGAAGTGGAAGTGGAGTCTGCCGTTTTTACCTTATTTTTTTCTGTTGTTTGTCCTGCATAATCTAATTTACTACCTGTAACTAACTTAACTATCTTGCTTTGAAGAGCTAAATACAATTTTCACAAAATTACTTTCCTAATACTGAGTTGCTTTAGCCTATATGAGGTTTCCAATTTTTCCCGCAATTCCCTGAAAATTCTTTTTACAATTTTTACTATTATGGCTTATGCAGCGGGTCTCCCGTATGAACTCCATGCATCCCTCATTAGATAACAATCATGCCACACGAAGGAACTGAGGGACTTGGAGCAAACCCAACACCCCCTCGGCCCTGCGGGAGAGTGTTGGAACCTTTTTTCTAATTTTTTTACATCAGTGGAGAACAATAAACCATCATCCCCATCTCACAGAGGGCTTGTATCTGATTATTCTATTCCTTTTTAATTCTGTTATTTATGATTCTATTACTCCTTCTGGAGCTGCAATTTAATTTAAGAAACTGCCAATTGACTAGCAAAGTCACACCCACGGTTTGTTAATTTCCAAATTCCTTTTCTTTCCTTTAAGATTTTTAAAGCAAAGTTCTCATTTTTATTACTATTCCTATGCTGTATTTTCCAAATGGGCAAAACCTCTTTTGGTCAGTAGGCAGATATCTGATTAGGAGAACAATTTTTTTTTTTCATTTTCTGTTGCATGAGGTTTTAGAACTGTTTCTATATACTTCTGCTTTGTTGATTCCAAATCTGAAATCCATTTTTTTGGTGCATGCTCTAGTTTTTAAGAAATTTTAATTTCTTTTTGTTACAGTTAATGGCATGCATTGCTTTTTAATTGGAGTTAAAGGGCAACAACTCTTGGATTGAACATAACCGCAGGCAATTAATGTTTTACAAACATCGCTTTTACATAATTGTAGTTGTTTTTAAATGTAAAAATTATTATATGATAAAAACATCCTCTTATTTTGTTTTAAAATTGAATCATGGCTTCTTCGAGTAGGCGTAAATGTAAGAATAGTACTGACATCTTCTGTTATACATGTGGCTGATACACACCTCAACCTTAAAGGTGCAATATTTCATCATTTGTGACACGTGCATATATTGCCTATTTTCAAGTTCCCCGTGACAATCAAGATAAGAATTGGGCTCTTCATATTGTGTGTCATCATTGTGAGGAAATGCTTTGTGACTGGACAAAAGAGAAACGCAGAGATATGCCTTTTGGTATTCCCATGGTTTGGCATGAAACTAAGGACCACAGCAGTGACTTTTATTTCTGTCTGATCCATATGAAGAGCTTCAACAAGAAAAAATGGCAGATGATCGCATATCCTAATATTCCTTCAGCAATACGACCTATCCCACACTCAGACACTTCTGGTTTCAGTTTTCAATGGTTTTATTTCTTCATCCTTAATGAAGAAAGTGAACATGGTGATCAAGTGTATTTTGATAAGATGCATGAAGAAATGGTTGCAGAATCTGAAGGGTCTTCTTCTGATGTCAAGCTGTCATTAACCCCTCAGCAGTTTCGCCAACCCGAATTGAATGACTTAGTAAGAATGACATAAAAATTGTCCTCAACTTTCTGAAGTATGAGGAGCATAACTGGACATTTGTGTAGATTTTAAAATGGTAAATTTCCTGCTAGGACAACAGAGAGGTTTCACAAAGTATCCTTGCTTTCTGTGTTTGTGGGACAGCCGAGCCTGGGAGAATCACTGGACACAGAAGGAGTGGCCGAAATGTAAAGCTCTGGAAGTAGGGATGCAAAATATTGTGAATGAACCTGTAGTTAATCAAGACAGCATTATTTTTTCCTCACTTCACATCAAACTTGGCTTAATAAAGCAGTTTGTTCAGGCTTTGAATAGAGAAAGTGAATGCTTTCCACATATTATTTCTACTTTTCCTGGCTTGTCATTCAAGAAACTAAAAGCAGGTACATTTGATGGACCTCAAATTTGAACCCTCATACATGTTGAAGAATTTTCCAGGAAGATGAATAAGGAGGAGAAAGCAGCATGGCAGTCTTTTGTGGCAGTTACAAAGAACTTCCTTGGCAACAAAAAAGTAGAAAACTATGAACTTCTGGTTCAAAGGATGCTGTTGGCTTTCTTGACATTGGATGTAACATGAGTGTTAAGATTCACTTTCTGAACAGTCACCTTGATAAGTTTCCTGAAATTCTTGGAGCTGTTAATGATGAGCAGACTACTGACAGAAGTGTCAAACAAGATTGTCCTCAACAAGTACACAAACGCAAGAGCTACAAACGCAAATTTTTGCCTGAATAGTATTTAAATAAGTTTTGTCCAAATTTTATGATTAAAATAAGTGTTTCAATAGGTACTATTTTGAAATTGTAGACAAATTCTGATGCATTCATATCTTTAAGTGTATTAGTGCATTTACTGTGATATATAAATTATTATATTTTCATGAAGATGATGCCCAAGAAGACATTCTACTTCACTATGTTAAAGTAAATGTTGAAAGTTTAACAATAAGATGAAAACCTAAAATCTTGAATTGCAAAAAAAAAACACTGTAGCTTACAGAGAAAAACTAATGTCATATTTGAGATCAGCACACTCAAATTAGGTAAGAACAAGTGTTTTTGTGACTGCAACAAAAATTTTGTTCCCCAGTGTTATTTGAAACTAGTTTCTATTCTATACTTCCTTTAGTTACCTCACTCTCTCTAGCACCTTTCCCACTGCCCCCGTTCTGCACACAGCAGACTGAACCCTAGACTAACCATGAGCCTGGAGGCAACTGGGCTCTTCTCTTAGTGCTTGATTTGCTGTTTGCTGTTTGCCTTCTGCTGCCCCACACCCTCGCTCCACATACCACGCATCTCTGCTTGGCTTTTTACTCTTATTGCATTCAAATCGCTTGCCTACCAGCACTTTCCCCTAGAGCAGGGGTCCCCAAACTACAGCCCACAGGCCACATGCGGCCCCCTGGAGCCATTTATCCGGCCCCCACCGCACTTCCGGAAGGGGCACCTCTTTCATTGGTGGTCAGTGAGAGGAGCACATTGACCATCTCATTAGCCAAAAGCAGGCCCATATTCCCATTGAAATACTGGTCAGTTTGTTGATTTAAATTTACTTATTCTCTATTTTAAATATTGTATTTGTTCCTGTTTTGTTTTCCTACTTTAAAATAAGATATGTGCAGTGTGCATAAGAATTTGTTCATAGTTTTTTTATAGTCTGGCCCTCCAACGGTCTGAGGGACAGTGAACTGGCCCCTTGTGTAAAAGTTTGGGGACCCCTGCCCTAGAGGCTGGAGAAACACTTTAAATTTGTGGGCTCCACTTTTCTTTTACCCCCTTAGCTGCTTATAACCTGGGACATATATTTTTCCAGTGCCCCTCTTTATTACAAAAAGCACACTGATTCTTTCCTAGAAGAGTCCTATTCTTCCTTGAATTTTTTTCCCCCTTTTTCCTGCATTTCTCTCTCTAGGGGGCCCCTTGTGCTTAAAAGAGTTTGCCTCTTGGAGTGCTGCTGCTACTACTCTAGCTATTCTTTTTTCCTGTTTTTGGCTCAATTCTGGCCTGACTAGAAGACGTGGTACCAGCTTTGTGTTGAGCAAGATTTTAGTCATTGTGGTGGGTTCATTGCTAAATTTGGTTATTGATCAATGTATAGAAACTGATTGGGACAGCCTGGATTCTCAGTTATCATATTCCAGACTGCCCTTACTATCCAGGGATTAAAAGTCCCAGTCGTTGCCTCTTACAAAATTGAAACTATTCCAGGAGAATCCAAGAATTAGTGCACTAATATAAGCAAGAAAGATAAGACAGATAATTAACTAGCACCCAGAATAAAAGGGTGTTTGACTATAGGGATATTAATTATTACACTAAACCAAGGGAAGAAGTCTACCAAAGAGAATAATTTCTTCAGGGGAGAAACCAGACAGAGCACCTTGAAGCTAGAATTCGAGAACAAAGAGAACCACTTAAGATTGCTTTTTAGTCAGAAACTTACAATTTTGACAAAAAAGACTCAAGCCAGGCCTTAAAAACAGACACATTTAGACATTAAACAAAGGACTTATACATACACAAACAATGTGTGCTTTATTTTAATTAAATAATATCGGATATTTTGACAAACAAAGACAAAGCCTCATAGACAAGGGACATACTCCCCCTTCTGGTCTCTCAGATGCACACAGGCCGGGCACTAGAGATTCTTTTAAACCAGAGATTTCTAGATAGACATAGGAAAGCCAAGAATGAGATCTCGACAATACAAAGATGTCCCTAAAAGTCCTGAGACAGGACTGATCAGCTCAGTATCAACTCAGTCCCTACTCACGTTTCTTCCTGAGAACACCACCAAATGTGGAGACTAGTTTCGAATAGCAGAGTAGTTGGTCCTACCTACTCACTGGAGTTTCAAATCAGCAAAGCAAAAGATCTGTTTTATTTACACCACAGGAGTTTCAAATCAGCAGAACAAAAGATTTACTTTACCTACAGACCGGAGTTACAAATCTAGGTGGGCCACAAGTATATATTGACCTTATCTACAAGTTTCTAGAGTTTCAAATCAGCAAAACAGGAGATCTGCTTTACCTACACACTGGAGTTACAAATTAGTAAAGTCACAAGTCTAATTTACCTACATCCTAATCCCAGACCAGTACCAGTCCTAAACAGAAAAGTGAAAGCAAGAATTCAGAGGAAAGCTAAAATTCAGTAAAGCAAAAAAGAATTGCTTTACCTACCTCCTTGATTTCTCTGCGAATTGTCCAAATTGTCGAATTTGGGAACTGAGGGTGTCTACCGGAGAACTGTCCGGACCCACAGGAAAACTCTGGAACCCTGGAACGTCTCAGGTGGCACCGCTCCTCAAGATTCAAGAGGGGCTGGGCAGATTAGGGGAAAGAATGTTTGATTTGGGGTGTCTCTATCTGGTGACGTGAAATACCGGATCCCAGACGAGCCCCCATATATTATAAAGTACTGTACCCCAGATTCTGAAAGGCATTGTACCTCACTCCATCAGGTTTACATAGAGACACCCCGTCCAGATGAATTTTGAAGAGTTTTATTAAAGGTGGAGATTTATTATATATGCTGACCACATATGTGCAGTCCCCAATATATCTCAGGGGCTGGTTTATATAATATACCCTTGATCACACATGGGCAGGGGAGAGCATGATGTTGTGGCACAAGCTGACAACATTTGCTTAAAGGATACAAAAAAAACATTAAGACTCTCAAGGTATCACAATCAAAGATGTTTATAAATCTTTTAGGGTTCATCTTCCCTCATTAAGCCTAGAGGTATTTTACTCTCAAGATTCCAGGAAGGAAGAGGAACTACAGTCAATGCAATATGGTATGTAAATTTTATCTCCTATTGAAAGAAAAGAAGATTCTTGGTTAACCTTTATTTTAGATTTAAAACTAAATGGCCCATTGTTCTTGCAAGCCAGAAACTTCTACATCCTTCTCCCTCCCCTCCCCAATGAAAGGATGGGACAGGAAAACCTGACCTTTCCTTCTAGAATGTTAATTTTTTAGCTTTTTGGTACTTTACAACAAAACCACCTCTCAGGCAAACAAACAGCAAAATGGCCCCTCACAGCAGTGGGCGGGCAATCTATGCACCCACAATCCCCCTGAGTACAGCACCGATAGCCTATATAGGCTATGCACACATGCCCCTGCCACATGCACAAGCACTAGTAAAGCAAAGTGCTTGTAACCAGCAAACCCATAAGCAAGCCTAACACGTTGCCCCACAGGGAGTCCTCAGAAAATTAATATAATAAGTGATGGTTTTGTAGAAATCATTCTAACATAATTAGAGTATGCAATTTACAACCATAATTTTCTGCATGTATTGGCTTGCCATTTTTCCTGTCTCAGTTTCTATCCTACACTTAACCTGAGAAATATTTTTAAAGTTTCATTAAGACACAGGACATTATAGCAAGTTTGTTAATTTTAAAATCAATTTGTCAAAGTCATATTTTGGAGAAATATTAATTTATATAGTTACACAAAATAGTACAGAATTTTAAATTTCAATTTATGAGAAATGATGTTGCACAGTGTTTTTTAAAAGCACATCCTTAAGAGTTGAGTAAGCATTCTGCCAGTACATACATCTTATTTATTTATTTATTTATTTGTTTGTTTTTAGATGAGCGGAGGGGAGATAGTGAAGCAGACTCCTACATGCACCCCCACTGGGATCCACCCAGCAACCCCATTTGGGGCCAAAGCTTGAGTATCCACCTATTTTTAGTGTCTGAAGCTGATGTGCTTCAAAGGAGTTATCCTCAGTGCCTGGGGCCACACTTGAATCAACTGAGCTACTGGCTGCAGTAGGGTAAGAGAGAGAGTAAGAAGAGAGGGAGATGGGGAGAAGCAGATGGTAGTTTCTCCTGTGTGTCCTGACCAGGAATCAAACCCAGGATGTCTATTCACTGAACCAACAGCCGAGGCCTCTTTGTTAAGAAGCAGAAGTTTTTAGTTGTTTTGTTTTTATATTAGGTTTCCTAATTGTATAATATTTTAACAAAGAATACCTAATATCTCTTTTATTCTGGATAAATAACAAAATAAATCTGTGTCTTGGCATCTACATCTGGAGTGAAAAGATAATGTTACAAAACAGTTTGTCCATCCAGCATCAGCAAAGCCAAAACATTATATACTGTGTACTGCAATGGAGAAAGATTGGCTATTTTGTTATGAATGGTGCTACCCAGGAGAAAGGGGAGCTCATGTTCAAAAGTCAGAACTTCCAATCCAGGGTGTAGGTGGGGTTCTAAGGGTTTAAAGGAAACAGTTATGTGGAAGTGATGGAAGTGAAATGACACCAGATGTTAAAACCGGTGGTCAGATTTGATCTTGGTTCAGCAACCTCAGTTTCTGACTAAGAAAATATTCAGAGGCAAGATTCAAACTTTAAGAGAAAGGTTATTTAGAAAGTCACAGAGGTAGATGAAATAAGCTATAGAAGAAATAGGCTCAGTAAACAATTTATAGAAGCAAATGAAGAACCCTTGATGTTTAGGAGAGAGAGGTAAGGAAAATATGCCTGTGGGTAGGGAGTGGAGAAAGGTGCAGACTTTCTTTATAAAGTAAGCCAGCTGGGTCCTCATCAGGAGGGTATTTATCTCGTGATCTCAGGGAAGGATCCCAATAAAATATTCCTCAGCTTTCCAGTTGTGTCTTTTCAAGGTTGTCGTCTCAACTTATTGATCAGTGCCAGAGCAAGGGTTATTAGTCAATGTAGGCTGGCCCTGATGTCAACCATGGCATCACTTGTCTGATTTCACTGTTTTCCTGGACCTGAAGCTGAAACATAACTGAGGCCTAGATGTTATCCCTAGGGGTTAGTGCTTGAGGAAATGGTAGTGCAAGGGCTCGTAAGGGGGTTGCATGAAGTTATTCTCTGGACTGTTTGTTTCTTTTCTAAGGGGGTGTAACCCCTATGACTAATGACATGCCAGGGGAGAGAAGGTCAGGAAAGGATCTGAACCACACAGCCTGTGAAAGATCAGTGGGTATAAGGTTCTGGCCAGGTAGTTCAGTTGGTTAGTGCATCTACCCTATATGCCAAGGGTGTGGTTTCTATCTCTGGTCAAGGCACACACAAGGATCAACCAGTGAATGCAAAAATAAATGAAACAACAAATTGATGTTTCTCTTTTCCTTCTATTCTCTCTCTCAAATCAATAAGTAAGAAAAATTTAAAAATAAATTAAAATAAGTTTAGGAGCAAAACCTCGTAAGCGGCGATATGAAAGGTCAGGGGATCTAAACCACACAACCAGTGATACGCGAGGGGAGGAAAAGTTACCCTGGGGGTAAGTCCATTTTTTCTAGTTGTGCCCATTGCTGGGCACCTGGGGCTTTCCATCTTGGTGACCCCAGTAGTCCGTCATCTTTGCTCTGGTCATATCTGTCTAACTACCTACCACAAAAGTGCTGGTGGGGCAAGTTTTAACTGAAGAACTTGGAACTTGGCCGTATATTGTAAGGGGTATTAACGCAGACTCTTCCTGGAAAACAGACCCTCTGCTTTGAAAGGGTTTTGCTGTTAAATTCTAGTTATGTACTGTTCTTTGGTTCTATATGAGTAAGGGTGAGACAGGTTCTGGGTGTAGCTGGTAGTCAAACTTCTCTGCTCTGAGCATGTTTCATTGCATAACTTGCAGTTTTGATCTGTTATCTCTGAAAAGCAACTCAACCTCATTAAACAGGATAAGATCAGTTAGAGCTGTTTCTGCAGTTGTTGTAAGAATAAAATGTGCCTATGCATATAAAATGTTTGACATGTGAATATACACAATAAATGTGAACTCTCACAATATTTTAAAATTTAAAAACCACTATTCTCTAGTATACTGCATTAGAAAGAATATTAAAATAAAAAGGTCAGAAAAGGGATAAAATATCAACATTATGAACTTAGATACTTGTGTTTTGGTTCTTAAAAATCACTTCAACTATTCTAAAATTTTAAAAAGTTTATTTAAATTAAATTGTATATGTCATTTTTGTTGTTGCGCACAGCTTACATATTATTAAAGAAATGAATTAACAACACTATTAATTTTTTTTTAAAAAAAGTATCAAAGTAAAATACAGCATTGGTTCAGTTAATGGGGCAAATCCCAGCAAAACAGGTTTACATTCCTAATTCTTAGAGAAAGTATTACCAAGGAATACAGAGCACTTAATAAATCATGAGATGTTTAAAATTAATGACTCATAAAAAGGCTTAAATCCTCAACTCATTTTAAAAAATCTGTCGTTAATATGAAAAATGCAGGGAAAGTGGATAGCTTAAACGTGAAGAAGACCTTGTTGAATTACTTATTGACAAAGAGAAGATAACAAAGTACTTGGGTCATATTTAAATGAATGTAAAGAAGCAGGATGCATAACTTGCATTCCAGAGAAAATTAAAAAATCTGCTTAGTCTATTGAGCTTTATTTTAAAAGCCAAGGGAGCTGGATGATATATTAAACAACTAAAGATTTAAAAAGTGAATAAACCTATATACTCATTGATCAATGTCACCATGGTACAGTTAACTTTCTAAATTAAATTTAAAAAAATTTTAAAGTGAATATAATGATGAGGGTCTAATATAATAATCTAAATCATTATTTGGATTTTGAATTAAAATGGCTTAATTTTAATAACCTAATGGTACCTCATATAAATTTTTTCTAAAATAAAAATCACAATTTTAACTAAAATCAAGAACAATTATTAGAGCAGATTACATAAAGCATTATAATTTATAAAATATATAAAGTAAATTTTGAAAAATTTACCTAGGCTACACTTAATGTAAACAAGACCATTGAAAAACAGGGAAACCCTTCTCCACTCTATCTCTCCATTGTCTTCCTCTGGAAAGCTCCTAGACTCAAGGCTGCTACCTACAACCACCTTCCCTCAACAAATAACAATCAAGTAATACAAATAAAATCCAGACAGGAACCCCTCAATGCCACAAATACTATATTTGAGCTAGTGAAAAAAACTGCTTTTTCTAAACCTATACTTTTGTATCTTTCATTATTATATTCTGGGTGAATGGACCTCATATTCTGGGTGCTTAGTTTGTAACTGGGTAAAATGACCTGCATCTTCTACTGCATGCCATAATACACAAATCCAATATTTGTGACACAGGTGCTGGTGAAAATGAAAGAAGTTTATTCAAGTGTGCACCACTTCAGAAGATGGGGGACTCCTATCCTCAAATACCCATTTTTAACAGCTCAGATGCCTTTGCCAGATTATATAGGGGATCAGGGAAACTCAAGATGGGGAGAATTCCTAGAGGGAGGATACATGTGCAGTTTCTCTTGAGGGAGAGAAGTTCTTATCTTTATAGCTGGCTAGACTTCCAAGGTCCTCTTGGCCTTATTAGAGAATCAAAATTGTAAGCCTCAACATGGGGGGAGAGAGAGGAGTGGGTCTGAGAGTTCATTCTTCTGTTTTTGTTTTTTTTTGTTTGTTTGTTTGTTTGTTTTTCTTAGAGACAGAGAGAGAGTCAGAGAGAGGGACAGACAGGGACAGAGAGATGAGAAGCATCAATCATTAATTTTTCGTTGAGCAGTGCAACACCTTAATTGTTCATTGATTGCCTTCTCATATGTGCCTTGACCGCAGGCCTTCAGCAGACCGAATAACCCCTTGCTCGAGCCAGCGACCTTGGGCTCAAGCTGGTGAGCTTTTGCTCAAACCAGATGAGCCCTCGCTTTTGCTCAAACCAGATGAGCCCTGCACTGAAACTGGTGACCTTGGGGTCTCGAACCTGGGGCTTCTGCATCCCAGTCCAACGCTCTATCCGCTGCGCCACCACCTGTTCAGGCACTGTTGTTAATTCTTGAGGTACATCAGCTGGAGGTCTGTGACTCATTACCAGTGTTATCATTCCTTATTCTGAGAGGAAAACAGGCTATTGAACTATAATAAAAACCCAGCTAAAGGTGAAAGCATAGGATTGATTATATACTTTTGACATGTTATAGAATACATATATTTGATTATTAGATAGATAATATTAAACTATATTTACAGGTAGAGTGACAGTTGGGTTTAATATTTACTAAAAATAACATGGATGGCTTTATATAAATTCTTTCACAGGCTTACTTTTTTTAGTATATTCTTATTTTAATTCTATTCTATGACTAGTCAGACTAATACCAGTAATATAGCATATCCACTCCCCATTACAAGTTCCTTACACTAGGTAAAAATAAATCCTAAAATAAGTGCAGTCTGTATTACAATTTCTCTACCTCAGTAGTTCCAAAATCTGATTGCACATCCAGATCACCTTTTGAGCTTTAAAAGAAAAATCAAATATCTAGCTGATTAGATATACACATAAATCAGAATTTTTTTTCTTTCTATTAAATTAATAAGTATTCTGATGTCTAAGAAAGTTTTGAAACCAATATTCTATCTTTACACTGTATATAACATTCTGCATACATTAACTATTCCAAATGATCTTTTCCTCAACAAACACTAGTTGATCTTCTTCTTTTTTGTTAAACAAAAAAAATTTAACTTCCATAGTTAAAAGTCTTTTTAACTTTTGTTATATTTAAAATTTTTTTGAATTTATTGGGATGACATAGGCTAACAAAACTATATAGGTTTCAAGTGTACAATTCTATAATACATCATCTGTATATTGTATTGTGTGTTCAACACCCAAGGTCAAGTTTCCTTCTGTCACCATTTATCCCTGCTTTGCCTTCTTCTACCTGCCTCCACTCCCTTTCCTTCTGGAAATCACCATATTGTTGTCTTTTTTAAAAGAAAAAAAATTTAGGCCATTGCTAGCAAAAAAATATCATGACATGGACACAAAGTTTGAATTACCAACAGCATGACGAGATGAAAAGACAACCTGGGTCCTGCCATCTTGGCATTGTGGAGCACTTTTATACATCAAGTCAGAGGGAGAGTGATGCAAGCCAGTTTGAAATTAGCTGTAGAGAAATAGCGTGGGAGAAGTTGAACTGAGGCCAGTGCAGGGATAGGCACTGAGTCAGCAAGAAGGTAATGTCTGCTTCTATGGATAAGCTGTGTGCATCAGATTGAAAAATTAGTGCATCAATAGAAATCAGAGGCCTCTGGTTTTCCATGTGCCTGGCTAATCTATCTTTGTATAATCTCAGAAAAAGCAATCTCAAAAATAATCCTAAATCCCAACAGATATACAAAAATATGAGCAGTTTTTTTGTCAGAGCCAGCCCATAGTTATTAATACGCTAACTGTTCTCTTTCTCTCACTCTCCAGATGTTATAATTTTCATTTAGAACATTGCAGAGTTTTTTTTCTTCCTGACAATAGCAAATATAGTACCTATATTTTTGATAAATATCTAAACAACTTGTCAAATACTACGGTCATTATTTATCCTTTTTTGGGGGGGCTATTTTGGGAAATTTTACCAACTTTCTTCTATCCTGTTTATTGAAGGAGAAATGTTGGAGAATCCTAGCTCCTTCTTAACCCTTTGAGTAGTATGAACATTCATGTACATCCTCGTGCCTCCTGACCATCCAGAGTATGATCGTACAAATTTTTTTATTTTAAAAATGTGTAAGACAACATTAAAGAAGGCAAATGTGTGTTCTTCTTTTTTTCTATAAATTGGTTATGAATCAAATATTTTAAGTTAATAAAAATGTAACTTGAATTTTATTTTTTGAAAAGAAATTTACTCCTGGGGGTCAGCAAGCATGAGAAAAACTCACTACTCAAAGGGTTAAATTAAATAGTTCTAGTCATTCTCTCTGATAGGTCTATTATAAATCTTTCAGCTATTCTTTAAAGATGCTTACTTTTCATCTAATAAATCATAACCATGAACTAATTGGTTTCCTCTTCTCAAGTTTCTATACTCTCTCCTTTACCTAAAACCTATAATATTCTTGATATGTCAACTTGAATTCATCACTCTGCTATTTAAAATCTTCTAAAACTCTTCATATTCTTCAGTACAAAGTTCAGCCTCATTTCTTACAATGGTGAAACATTATCAGCTCTATCTTTCTCCTATCCTTATCAATACTCCAGAAATTGCAAAGGCAAGAAAGAATCTTGGATCATAGAAATGAGAGCTGAGGTTGAACAGAAGTGGATCTCTGTATACTTCTATTGGGAGATACAGCTGGAGGCCAACTTTTGCTAGAGGTTTTAGAGAAAGCATAGGTAATAGGAAAGCTCATAACATGTACTGTGAACTCGTACAGCACTGCTGTGGAACAATTACTGCCTGCTTCTGCACTGTGGACAGCCCAATGCCAATGACATTACTTCATGCAACAAAACAACCCTACTCAGGATTTGATGAAACTGATGTGTGGGAAGAAAATTGGCTCTCCGGGGTTCATTCTTGCACTATCTCTCTCTCCAACACCTGCCATTTCTGATTCAGTGGTTCCTGATTACAAATTATGGAAATTGTTTTTTCCTGAATATGTCTTTTTCTAATTATATAAATCCTTGATTTCAATTGTCTGATGAGATGACGGTCAGTGAAGAGGGCCACAAGTGGTTGAGCTCTTGAACATTTCTTCTCAGTTCTCTTTAAAGATGCTTAGGGGAAACAGACAGTGGTCACCACCAAAATATTACTTCTGAGGGAGTGAAACCAATATAAATAATGAGGACACTGACTGAAATATATTAAGGACATGCTTTTCTTTGAAAGACAAGGAAAGTTAAAGCTCCAAATGTTTATCAATGTAATATTCACCATATTAATATTTAAAGGTAAGAAATAGTATGACTATGTCAATTATTTAAATAAGCACTTGGGAACTTCAGCACCCATTTATAATTATTTTTTTAAATAAAACAGTGAAAAGTAGCGCAAGTTTTGTACCTGGCTAAATTTACATAACCCCAAACAACTCAGACCTTTACACTTAAGTTTGAGCTATGTATTTATTCAAATATCTTTATAATTACCACTACTATTAAATCAAGACTGAAGGTACTGGCTAATGTTATGAGGGAAAAGAAAAGAAAAAAGTGATGTAACTATTACAAAAGATAAATTTTAATTTTATGTAATATCATATACTTAGTAAAACCTTTGAAATCAACCCCTAAATTATAAGAACTAATAAGAAAGTTAAAAAAGTTACTATACGCCTGACCAGGCGGTGTTGCAGTGGATTGAGCATCGGACTGAGATGCGGAGGACCCAGGTTCGAGACCCCGAGGTTGACAGCTTGAGCGCGGGCTCATTTGGTTTGAGCAAAGCTCACCAGCTTGGACCCAAGGTCACTGGCTCAAGCAAAGGGTTACTCAGTCTGCAGAAGGCCCACGGTCAAGGCACATATGAGAAAGCAATCAATGAACAACTAAGGTGTCGCAACGAAAAACTAATGATTGATGCTTCTCACCTCTCTTCGTTCCTGTCTGTCTGTCCCTATCTATCCCTCTCTCTGACTCTCTGTCTCTGTAAAAAAAAAAAAAAAGTTACTATATATAAGGTTTACTTATTAATCTTGTTAGCATCTTTCTATATGAACTTATAATGATAGAATATAATAAATATTAAGATGCCATTCAAATAATTAAAACAACAAATCCTCTATAAATTATACAGGGGAAAACTTACCCCTAAAGATAAAAGCTTTATGTACAGAATTTAAAAACTTCAATGAAATATTTGGGATATATTTTTTATACTAGCAGATGAGAAGATTTAATATTATAAAGATGTCAATTATCCCCAGTTAGTCCTCTGGCCCCTGACATTCCACATTTGTCTGACATGTAAAATTTATTTTTGATCACCAGGTCTCCAAAAATATCCCCATGGCAGCATCAGCTCAAATTCAAAATCTCTTCATGTAAATTTAATCTTATAATCTAATTTATTACCCAGTTTGGATGAGGCTCTTATAATATAATCTATTCTGGAACACATTCTTTTTTTTAATAGATAAATTTTTATTAATGTTAATGGAGTGACATCAATAACATCCTTTTTAATATGTGAACCTGTGAAACTAACTACATTTTATCTGCCCCCCCCCACACAAGCTTTAACATACAATGGTGGAACAGGTGTAAGGATAATAGTAGTAGATATTCTGGTTTAAGAAGTGGGAAAATAGAGCATAAAAGAGTCACCAGTCCAAAGCAGTTTTAAAATCCAGACAAGGAAACCCCAGTTGGAATTCTTTGATTAGATTTCAAAGACTGGGCATAATCCTTTTTTGTGGCTCTTAGCTCCACCCTCTGGGCTTTTTTCTTTTCCAGTTGGACACCTGGCTCCATCCTCTGAGTCATCCTTCTTTTTTATCATGAACTTTGCAACTATTCATTTTTCAGAACTCAGTTTTATCTATTTGCCATTTAAAAACTTTATCAGCCTGCTTCCTAATGCTACATTATTAGGAGTCCAACAACCTTTTTATAAATTTTGTACTCTTCTTTCCCTTTGATTCCAAACCAACAGTGTTTCTGCTGATAAAAAATTTACAAAATTTTATAGTTATTTTTGTAAACTTCATTGAGTTCATTAAACAAAAGCCACACCTTCCAATGTTTGTGGAATAATCTCTTCCTTATCTTGATCTCCTGAAGAGGTGGCTGAGGAAAATGACCTTAAATTTATTAGAGTTCCTCTGGTTGGATTGAGAAGATCTGTGAAGCACAACCTTGATCTCTTGAAAGAAATTGTGTGGGACTGAACTCACAGACCTTATGATTTTCTGAGTTTTTAACAAAAGATTGTACATATCAAAGAAATTCAAAAAAGAATCTGAATACCTTGCTAAAAATAAATGATAAAGATTTATTCAAGGGTCTTATAGTTTACAAGTTAGACACATAACTAGACAATATCCCAGAAGTGTTATCCAAAGAAGTAAATAAAATTAGAAGTTCTTATAGTAAAAAGTAAATTATTGAGAATTATCAATCCTGTATTCGTAGTCCTGAGATTGGTCCAGGATGGTTATCAGTCAGGTCTCCAGCAGTCAGAATGATGGATATCTGGGGTCTGGAAGATTGGTGTCAGGAGGTCTGATCACATTTGGTGGTCTGGTTAATGGATGTCAAGTGAATGTATATGTGAGTCCTTTAGAGGGTAATCTGTGGCCTGGAGTAATGTGAGTCCTTCAAGAAGTAATTAAAGGATTGCTTGGAGGTCCAAATGTGTAGCCTGGCACTAATGCAAGTCTAGAAGTTTAAAACACTTTAAGTGAACAGGCTAGTTAGAACCAGAATGGAGTCTTTCCTCATGCCTCAGCCTTCATAATGTTAATAATCTTAGCAGTTTAGTTAAAATTATTCCATTTTATATCCATTTTATGTATTCCCTATCTTCACTCTTTCCTCATGCAGTCACATCTTTGTCTACTCCCGTATGCCATAGGTATAAAATGCAACCATTTAATTTTAGCATTTTGCTATGTAAAGAGACTGAGACTTTTCAAAATCCTCATATACTCATCTCATTTTTGTTTAAATGTTCTTCTCATATTTTTCCTCTATGAACAAAAAAAGAAACCTGGCCACATCTTTAATATTTTAACTGGAAATCTCAGCTTAATATTCAAATTCATCATCTATAAGTTTTTATTTTCCACATAGCTATAGTAGCCAATTCCACTATGTTTATTTGTCACCAGTTAACAAGGATCCCCTGTTTTGAGGCCTTGTCAACTATATCTCCTCAGATTTCTACTTTCTTTACCTTGTAATTTAGGCTTTCTCTAAGATGACTTAGTATTATTTCCCCATGCTCCTCATGCCCTTCTGAACCTTCTTTGACAGAATCCATAAAATACATATCCCAAGAAACAGCTTGTTCAAGACATCTAGGGTTTTCTTATGATGCCTACTCCCACTGCCCAATTCCAAATTGGTTACACATGCAAAATTTCTTTTTCCATAGAATAGAATCATTTGAAGGATATCTCATCATAATCACTAGTTCTTCCCAGGAGATGATATAGGGGTGTGGGACATTGGAGATCATCTTAGAAATCTGTCTACTATAAGTCACAAACACTAATAATGAAAACCACAGTTTTCTACCTTATTTCTGCCAGCACCACACTCCAATGCCTTATCTCTTCTAAGAAATCTATATTATGTTTTCTGATTTATTCAAGTTAAAAATTAGAAACTGATTTTTTATTTTACTAGAAGCAGTTTTAACTTTCTTATGTCATCCCAGTTTATTCTTTCTCATATAATTTTAAATACGTAAATTACTTATTTGCTGTAAATTCAAGTATATTAATATAACTATGTGATTTTACACATAGGTGGGATATAAAACTGAGACTCATGGACATAGATAAAAGTGAAGTGGTTACCAGAGACAAGAGGACTTGGGGGAGGGGTATGGGGGAAGGAGGAGGGGAAAGGTTTAAAGAGGGACAAATATAAGATGATAGAAAATGATTTGATGTTAGGTGGTGGGAATACAACATAATCAACAGTTCAAATGCTACAGAATTGTTTACCTGAAACTTATGTACTCTTATGGATCAATGTGACTTTGTTAAATTTAATTTTCTTTTTTTTACAGAGACAGAGAGAGAGTCAGAGAGAGGAATAGATAGGGGCAGACAGATAGGAACAGAGAGAGATGAGAAGCATCAATAATTAGCTTTTTGTTGCAACACCTTAGTTGTTCATTGATTGCTTTCTCATATGTGCCTTGACCGTGGGGCTACAGCAGACCAAGTAACCCCTTGTTCAAGCCAACAACCTTGGGTTGAAGCTGGTGAGCTTTACTCAAACCAGATAAGCCCACGCTCAAGCTGTTGGCCTTAGGGTCTCGAACCTGGGTCCTCTGCATCCCAGTCTGACGCTCTATCCACTGCGCAACCGCCTGGTCAGGCAAAATTTAATTTTCTAAATAAAAATTTTAAACATATATATTAATATCTTCCTCACATGAGTTTTTAATTTCTTTGATATTTTCTTAGCCTTAATTTTCATTATTATATTCTATTTTCCCCCAAGAGTTTTAAGTATAAGGTAACCAATTGAGTAACCATCCTTTCGAGAGTAGGGTTCCTGCTCCAATTCGAGCTAATTGACCTCTAAGCTTCCTTTGAGGCAAAGACAACATCCTGTTAATATTTTCCTAATCCATTGTTTTATCTTCCTGAATTACATGTTTTGGTTCTTTATTTGCTGGATGGAGCCCATTTTCAGAAGGGATAGTGGGAAATACATATTCTTGTCTTCACATTTATGCAAATGCCTTAATTAGCTTCAAAATGTACTTATAGTTTTCTACCCATAAAACTTGAGGATAAAAATTATGACCCCTTTGGAACTATGGAAATTTTATTTTGTTGTCTTCTAATATCCAGTGTTACTATTGACCAATCTGATGCTGTTTTATTCTTGTTGTATTGTAGTTGATCTATTTCTCTCTGGAAACTTTTGTGAACATTCGATCTCTAGTGTGATATATCTTGGTGAGTTCTTTCATTATGCTGAGTATGCTATGAGACTTTTAATCATCTCTGCTACAATACAAATGAAGAAAGTTCTAGCTTGACTAGGCAATTAGTGGCAAACAGTTTCCATTTAAAAAAATCTTAATTGAGCATTTAGTACTATTTTTATTCAAGCATTGGATGTTCAAATGGAGGCATAAAAGTAGGTTCATGAAATAAAAATTTAGAAATTAAAAAGTGTTTATAATCTTCCAATTATAAGAATATCACTTAAGAGTTCATGTACAAGAGCAGAATTGAGCCAAAATGTCACACCTTGCGTTGGTGGTATAGTGGTGAGCATAGCTGCCTTCCAAAATGTCACACCTTAATACAGATTGCAAAGAAACATGTACTGCATTTAATAGAGAAGAAATTAATGTCTTTTTAGTATATTCCTTCAGTTCTTAAAAGATGTTAAATTTATGGAAAAGGGAATGAAATTAATAAATATTTAAGAAGTACAATGAAGGAATAAATATGGTTGATTTATATTAAAAATATACCTATATATAGTGCAGTTTAGAAATAGCTAAGGAAATACTAATCTAAGGCTGAGCTAATGAAGGAAAAGTAAAAAAGAATAGCAATTGCTCAGTTTTCGTACAAGGAATTACAATCAGTTTTAATGGAATTGAATACCTTATTAATATAAGTCTATCTATGATGCAATATATTTTCAGGATTTATAACTATTAAGGATTTTAAAAAGGTATTACTTCATTACTAAAATGTTAATTCATCTCAACTTCTCAAGTTCTCTTGAGTAAACATAAAAATAACTATCACAAAAGTGTGCCATTTGTTTCTTCTAACTAGACAGGAATTTACACAGTGTGTGTGTATGTGTGTGATAGAGATAGAAACAGAGAGAGAGAAGTGGGAGGTTAAGAAGTGAAGACTTACCCTGATCTACTCTATAGAATATATCAGTCCTCTTTCTTCATTCAAGCAGAACTTAACATCCACATATAGTCTTCTCTAGTCAATTTCTAGAAATCACTGCACTGGCATCCTAAATTTCTACCTTTAAAAATTTAGCCTAAATGTGTCTTAGCAAGCAAATAAAGCCACAAAAATAAACCAATACAGCACATAGGAAATGATGAAAGCCATGCAAAATGTGTCAGGTCTCAAGAAACAACTATCACTTTCTTTTTTTCTTTTTCTTTTTTTTTTTTTTGTATTTTTCGGAACTGAGAAGTGGGGAAGCAGAGAAACAGACTCCAGCGTGTGAATCACCCAGATCTACACAGCAAGCCCACTAAGGGGCAATGCTCTGCCCATCTGGGGCGTTGCTCTATTGCAACTGAAAGGCATTCTAGTGCCTGAAGGAGGCCATGGAGCCATCCTCAGTGTTTGAGCCAACTTGCTCTAATAGGGGAAGGGAGAGATAGAGAGAAAGGACAGGGAGAAGGGTGCAGAAGCAGATGAGCGCTTCTTCTGTGTGTCCTGCTGGGGAATCAACCTGGGACTTCCACACACTGGGCCTAGGTTCTACCACTGAGCCAAACAGCCAAAGCCAACTATCACTTTCTTGTGTAAACAACACACTGCACATAATTTTATATAAAATTTCTTATATATCATTTCCATTTTGAATAACAACTGCATATTAATCAAATAACCATATTTTTGTAACGTACATATGATGTCTGACTCAATTCACAAACTTGAAAACAAGACTGGATCCCTTTTTTGGACACGGTTGAGCCATTCATTCAGCAAACATGTATTGGGTGTTTGTTTATTCTGTGCCATGAGCTTCTCTTGGCCCTCTAGTGAGTGAGACAGGAAATGATCCTGTGGAAAAATAAAAGATACTTGCAAATAATGTTTTGAAGGAAACAGAATAGAGTGATGTAATAGTGACTTAGGAGAGAAGGGACTTCAGAATCTAAAGTTTAACGTGTTCAAGAAAAACCTCTGAATTTATATAGAAATGCCTACATATTGACCTATTTATTCACAGACAGAGATCTATTATCCAATCTGTTATGAAGACATTCCAATATATAAATTTTGGATTTACATCTGTTATAATGTCTTTTCTGATAGCATTTCAATTTATTGTAAAAACAATTGAATTTTTATCTCTAGTATAAAAATGTGATACTTAATACATTTTAAAGATTTAATTTAAGAACAATGTTGACTATACATATATATAGTATCAATGACATTAGACCCAACTGTAGGTAAAAAAACCCGAGACTTATTTTAAGAACTTGATTATATCCTATTGTTCAGCTCTTAATTGAACCAAGTCAATCTGATTATAGTGTCCATGTGCTATACATAGAAGTTGTATTTTATTTTACTTTTCAGCTTGAAATATAACATTGGCTGTTAGTTGTATTTACACTGTATTCAAAATCCTTCGGTTAAAAAAAAAAATTCCAAAGGAGGTTATAGGTGATAATTAGGAAGTCAAATTTTAAATTCAATGGTGGCATTTTTAAAAGTAATGTTGAAATATTTATAATAGTGTTCAATTATAATCTAAAAGTGCATTAATACCCAGAAAAATGGAATTATAATATTTATGCACATTTAGATCTTTAAAAATTAATCTGGAAAAAGAATGAGCTGAAGTCAGCTTATTAAACAATCTTAAGAAAATATAATGAAAGGGAAGTTTACTGATAGAATTGAATAGCTTGGCAATATTTATGCTTTGGGTTGAATCATGGCAAAAACAAATCTTTATGAGTTCCAAACTAGATGCCAAGAAGCTAAGGCATGCATGAAAACATGGTTTACTGTAGATAGGGAATTATAAAAGATATAGCAAGTATGTGCCCTGTAAAAAAAGACAATTATTAGAGTAGAATAAAATAACCATAACTTTTATTATGTAAATAGTGAATTTGAGTCAAAGCATTTTATGGACTTTCTGTCTAAGATTATATCTGTTGGAAACCTACTTTTTAATCATTCAATTTTGTTCTAAGCTGTAGATAGATAAGTAGGTAGATAGATAGAACTACATATATAGTAACTATATGTCATATACATAATTGCTTTTCTACTAATTAATTTTACTAATTATGTATATGTAACAAGTGCTTATTAAATACAAATGTTAACTTATTCTAAATGAGTAAACCATTATTAGAATTTGCATTAATTACCATTGTGTTAATTGCCATTATGTTAATTGGCATTCAATGTGGTGATAATGTCAAATTTAACAGTTTATTAATAACAAGCTAAACACTCTTGATATTTACAATGTGCTTTGTCAAGAACACTCTCTCCTTTTAACAAATGGATTGACAAGTTATTTCACACACAAAAAAACACAGATTTTTTTCAGGAACCAAAGTTTTGAATTTAGAGAAAAATATTTCTCCTGTGAGTTTTCCTTAAAGCACTCCAGATCAGAGATTTTCAAATGGTGTACCACAAAAGACACACTGGTGTGCTACAATAATTTTTAAAATATGCAGTACCTAACTCAACTCATGGACTTGGGTTTTAAAGAGCATTTTATGAATTTGACTCCACAGGCAAGAGAAGTGAAGGCAAAAATTAATGAATGGGACTACAACAGACTAAGAAGTTTTTGCTCAGCAAGAGAAACTGATAACAAAATAAACAGAAAGCCAACTAAATGGGAAATGATATTTTCAAACAACAGCTCAGATAAGGGCCTAATATCCAAAATATACAAAGAACTCATAAAACTCAACAACAAACAAACAAACAATCCAATAAAAAAATGGGAAGAGGATATGAATAGACACTTCTCCCAGGAAGAAATACAAATGGCCAACAGATATATGAAAAGATGTTCATCTTCTTTAGCTATTAGAGAAATGCAAATCAAAACGGCAATGAGATACCACCTCACACCTGTTCGATTAGCTATTATTAGCAAGACAGGTAATAGCAAATGTTGGAGAGGCTGTGGAGAAAAAGGAACCCTCATCCACTGTTGGTGGGAATGTAAAGTAGTACAACCATTATGGAAGAAAGTATGGTGGTTCCTCAAAAAACTGCAAATAGAACTACCTTATGACCCAGCAATCCCTCTACTGGGTATATTTCCCAAAAACTCAGAAACATTGATACATAAAGACACATGCAGCCCCATGTTTATTGCAGCATTGTTCACAGTGGCCAGGACATGGAAACAACCAAAAAGCCCATCAATAGATGACTGGATAAAGAAGATGTGGCACATATACACTATGGAATACTACTCAGCCATAAGAAATGATGACATCGGAACATTTACAGCAAAATGGTGGGATCTTGATAACATGATACGAAGCGAAATAAGTAAATCAAAAAAAACCAGGAACTGCATTATTCCATACGTAGGTGGGACATAAAAGTGAAACTAAGAGACATTGATAAGAATGTGGTGGTTATGGGGGGGGAGGGGGGAATGGGAGAGAGAAAGGGGGTGGGGAGGGGCACAAAGAAAATAAGATAGAAGGTGACAGAGGACAATCTGACTTTGGGTGGTGGGTATGCAACATAATTGAACGACAAGATAACCTGGACTTGTTATCTTTGAATATATGTATCCTGATTTATTGATGTCACCCCATTAAAAAAATAAAATTATTTAAAAAAAAGCAGTACCTAAGTATTTAATCAGCGTGCTGACCTTTTTTTTTCTTAGATGGTCAAAAAAATTTTTAACAGACAACATAGCAATAGCTGTCTGATGTGAATAAATCAAAATTACACCTACTTTTTATGTCATATCAGCAAAATTATAACATTTTTAGGTATGCCACAGAGTTTTAATAATTACTTTATGTGTGCCATGAGATGAAAATGGTTGAAAATTGCTGCTCCAAATCATTTGACAGAAAAAATTTATGGTGAGACACTAAGCTGATCAGTACCAATGTGTACACCACCCACACTTAGCTGAGAAGGAAATGTGGTCTTCTCTGGAACATTACACCATCTTAATATACTGAAGTTCTGCATAAATATTTTCAGAAATCCAAAGCTTGTGGTAATCATAGAAGGAATCTGACAGGGAGGGAATATGTTACTTGACATTGTAATATATAGATAATGGAACTAATGAAAAGGAAAATAAATACGCAAAACTTGAGGAAATACATTCGAATGATGTTTGTATTAAAGTTTCAATTAATTTAAACAATCTTTTAAAAAACAATTATATTATACTCCCACTTAAGTGACACATTCAAGAAGTCCTTTTTCTGGCCCTAGCCAGTTGGCTTAGTGGTAGAGCATTGGCCTGGCATATGAATGTCCCAGGTTCAATTCTCTGTCAGGGCACAGAGGAGAAGGGTCCATCTGCTTCTCTACCACTCCCCCTCTCAACCCTCCCCCCCAATCATGGCTCTATTGGAGAGAGTTGGCCCTGGGCACTGAGGTTGGCTCCATGGCCTCAGCCTCAGATGCTAAAGAAGCTTGGTTGTGAGCAACAGAGCAGTGCCTCAAATGGGCAAAGTATCACACCCTAGAGGGCTTGCCAGGTGGATCCTACTCAGAGAGCATGCAGGAGTATGTCTCTCTGCCTCCACTCCTCCCACTGAATGAATGAATGAATGAATGAATAAAGGAGTCTTTCTTCTCTAACTATACTGTGGAGGGAGACAGGCTTCTGCAGTTCCTATTTCTTCTTAAATAGCCTTAATACTTCCACCCTATTGCCAATTAAATAAATTCTTTTCTTTTCTTTTTTTTTTTCTGAACTCTCAGCAGACAATAATGCTTCTCCTGTCTGGAGAATCCCCAAGTGTGAATCATTTTTGACTCAACTGTTTTTGTGCTCTGGACCAGTGGTTTTCAAACCTTTTATTCTTGGGGGCTGGTGAAAATAGGAGAATTGTTCCATGGACTGCTGAGGCAGAAACATAAACATAAGTGAATTCACCTAAACATAAGTGAATTTGACTATGATCATCGGGTCTATAATCTTCATACAACATCAGGGTGGTTAACTCTTTCTCAGACCAGCACAAAATATCTGGCAGACTGGTCCATAGACTGGCACTTGGAAAACACTGCTCTAGAATTTCTGTGTTTTGAGAAAATGTCTCAAATAGTGGTCATTACTTTAGCCTGAATTCTGGACAGAAAAAAAAACAACAAAACATTTGGAAGAGTCCTGTAGCTAACCTAAACCAAGAATGTGGAGCCTGGCCGAGACAGGCAGATCTAAGTGGAACAGAGTCTTAGACGACCTGCAGTTCAATAACAACTGTGATTTTAAGCCACTGAGAATTGGCATTGTTTACTACCAGAGCAAAGTTGATTGTAATTAGTAGGTACTGTGTTGTCAACATTTCACAAATAAAGAAACTATCACTTAACAGATAAATAATATATCAAAATTACAAAACTTTTGTTTAAATCCAGAATGTGATGCCTAATTCTCTATGCTGTATCATCCTTTGATATATACAATCAACTTTCTCTTGTAGACAGAGAGTTCCTGATGCTCTTCTTGTAACTGGAATTAGCTGGCTTTCGTATACCTGTCACGTACACGTCCAATGTGCAGAGATAAAGGTTGAATCTTACAATAACTGTATTCAGATGATTGGCCAACTGAGAAGACTGGGGGGCATCTAAGCCCCCAAAGCAATGCCTAATATCCTTAGTTTGCAGTCCTCTTTTATAGGTTGATCAAGGCTTATCAGGGACGCAAAAGAAATGTGGCTGTGTCCTTTTCTCAGGTCTGGATCCTATTCTTCATTAGGCCTTGGCATGCTCGCTGTCCTTGGAGACAAGGTTTCTGGCCTTGTTACTTCTCTCAAAGTCCTGGATCTGGGCCGAGGACTCCAGTCTGGTTTTCAAGGCCTGACATCTGGGCTAAGGAAGCAGTCTAGCTGGCGTCCTTATGCCGGAAGAAAAAAAAAAGAAAAACACCAACCAATCAAACAAAAAATACTTAGTTCTACACTTCAGAGTGTAAAATTAATATATGAATAATATGTGTTCTGTCTATGCTCTTACACTATTATCCATAATTTTCTATTTTAATGTAGAGAGCTACATTTATGCTGTTGAAAATTTCAAGGGAAAATTACTTAACTCTTTAGATAGGTTGTGCTATCATTCATAGTTTCTAACTTATATTGCGCATTTAATTTTGTTCATCTTTCTATGTGTTCCTCATTAACTATCATTTCTTTCAGTTTTCTCTCATTTTTCAAAGGTTCTTCAATTTTCTAATCTCACCAATATCTCAAAATACACTTGCAATGCGTTATCTCATACAGTATCTCTATTATTTTGGCTTCCATAAAAACGTTCTACTCTGATTTCCTCAGTGTTTTAAATGTTCAATTCTTCATCAGTATTTTTTTATATGAATGTTGCTTTAGATGGAGTCCCTGCTAAGTTTAGCTGACAAAGAGACCCATATACATTGGCTCAAGCCAGCTGAAAGTTTGTTTCTTCTTGATAAAATGGTTTAGAAGTTGGTGTTGGTTCTGAGTGGATAGGAAGATGTTTCTTTTTTTTTTTTTTTTTTTTTTTGTATTTTTCTGAAGCTGGAAACGGGGAGAGACAGTCAGACAGACTCCCGCATGCGCCCGACTGGGATCTACCCAGCACGCCCACCAGGGGCGATGCTCTGCCCACCAGGGGCGATGCTCTGCCCCTCTGGGGCGTCGCTCTGCCGCGACCAGAGCCACTCTAGCGCCTGGGGTAGAGGCCAAGGAGCCATCCCCAGCGCCCGGGCCATCTCTGCTCCAATGGAGCCTCGGCTGTGGGAGGGGAAGAGAGAGACAGAGAGGAAGGAGAGGGGGAGGAGTGGAGAAGCAGATGGGCGCTTCTCCTGTGTGCCCTGGCCGGGAATCAAACCCGGGACCTCTGCACGCCAGGCCTACGCTCTACCACTGAGCCAACCAGCCAGGGCCAAGATCTTTCAAAAGGATATTCAATACTTTAGTTTTCTTTTATTTTCTTATTTTAACATACTTTCTGGGTATTTCTTGTCATACTTGCTCACTTTTATATCCACATTTCAGCTAGTGGGAAGGGACAAATGAGAAAATAAAAGGATGAGCAAATTTATTTTTAACAAAGTAATGTGGAACTTGAAAATATCCTTTCTTATTTACCTTTCACTGGTCATAATTTAGTCATATGTTCAAGCACACCTAGCTGCAAAAATAGATTGAGAAGTGCAGTTTTCTTTTGAGTAGGTAAGTTTGTTGCTGAACCATTTGTGAGCAACTCTGTTACAAGAAAGAACGGAATGCATACTAGAAAATGGTAATGTCTTCCAGAACTGGCCTTAAAATTTAATAATTGCTCATTTCTGACCTTACTTTACATATTTTCTTCTGTGACCTTGCCCACCACTCCAGCTTATATAACTCATGCAAACTAAGAAATGTCACATCCTCCATTTCTAGTTCTAATCTTTCTTACAATTTTCATAAATTCCTAAAAATTTTTGCTTTTCATCATTTTCAGAATTGAATGGGAAAGATAAAAGTAGGATATAATCATGGGAAATTTTCCAACAATTCCTCTCAAATGATCTTTAGAAAAATATACTATTTTTAACATCTATCCTTTCAGAATAGAATCATGTCAACCATATTTAATTTTAAAAATCAACAATAAATTGCAGATGATCAAGTTCCCATTATAGAAAGACAACTCTGTGATCAGGGTAAATAAATAATATGTGTTAGAGAGACTAAAGCCAGATAAATGAACTAAGCAGTCACGATGATTTGGGTGAGAAATAATGAGGGTGTGAAATTATCAGTGCATCAGTCGGGAGTGGGGAAGCCCTGACGAAGTCAGATGTAATAAAGGAAAACTGCAAAGGTCTTGGTGAGAGATTCAGTCACACTAAGCATGAAGGAGCCAAGATGAGTCACTTGATTGTAATTCAGAGAGTGAGAAGTTTGGGTAGGGAGCAGGAAGAATAGTGTGCTACTCTTAGCATGTGTACCCTTTGGTTCTCCTTATCCTTGTTATTGACTTGATGTTAAAAAAAAAAGGCTGGTGGCTGGCAACAATGTTATATATAACTAGGAATCCAGTGATACTGCATCAGGCAGATATTGAAACAGCTCAACTTTCTTGCCAGGAGATATATTTAAAAACAATTTTTTTGAGAACAATATTTTACAAATCTTCCTAATTTTCTTTAAAGTTTCACACTCTAACAATTGATATTGTCCCTAGTGGTGGTGAAGACGTAGAATGTTACAAGAAAAATAATTCTACTTACTGCCACTGATGTCTAATATAGAATATTTATCCTCATATGCTTTACTCTGTCTTTTTCAAGAAAAAGAATTGGGTCATCATCATTGACATCTACAGTAAATAAATCAGATACATATGAAAACAAGTATTTGTTTTAGATTCCACGTATAAGTGAGGCCATTTGAAAGCTCCTAAGAGAGTAGATCTTAAAATTTTTTATCACAAAAATTAATGTAATGATGCATGTTGATGGATGTTGAACTAGATAAATTGCAGTGATTATCTCACAATATATAAATATATTATTATTTTGTATATTTGAAATTAATATAATGTTATATCAATAATATCTCAATAATTAAGAAATATGAAATAAGATAGAATATATATATATATGTATATATATATATACACATACACACATTCCAATGATTTTAAAAAAATGACAACAGAAATTTTTGTAGAAAAATTCATGCTACTGAATTTGTATCATTGCAGGTGGCTCCCAGGAGCTTAGGGTGTGCCAAATCTCATCAGTGCCCCAGAAGTGGAGAAAATGCCCACATGCCTGTTCTGGCTTCCAGAGGACTACCAATTGTCTGCCCTGCAGCTTCCGGATACAAGCTAATTGGGAGCTGACTTCTTGGTACTAGCTGTTAAAGTTGAGACGTTAAATACGTAGTCTAGCCCCTATTGGGGATCAACTGGGAGCTGGATGTTTTTGCCTATTCTCTCTGTGCTGAGCCGAAAAGCATAGCTGCTGGAAGTGCTTATGTGTTCTTACAGAACTATTCTTTTGTTATCTGTGGTGTTAGGAGACTCACTAACGTCACGTTCAATCACCTCCCAGGGCTAGGTGATTTAGGAGGCAGTCCCTCACATGGCAGCTGTCGAACTCAGGAAGCTGGATGTCAGAACAAACTTCTGGGAGAAGCTGAAGACTTGGTTTTATTGCTTGGGTGGTTCAGGGGAGAGATGGCTCAGGTAGTCTCCATATATCTTTTCAAGCTCCTGGAGGAATAATTATGTGCCCTGTCAGCTCCCAGAGGCAGATTAATTAGAAGCTGACCTTTGGGCAGCACTGGAAGTTTGTCCTCCAATCCCTTCCACAGAGGAACTGGAGTGGGGCATTTTGCCAGATATTTTTATGCTGAGCCCAGATGTATAGTCAAGGAAAGTACCTACTGCCAGTTTAAGAGCTGCATTTTTTTTCTCTTATTTTTTAAGAGTATATATTTTTAATTTTTATTGAATTTTTTAGAGAGAAGAATGGAGAGAGAGAGAGAGAGAGAGAGATTTATGTGGTGTTCTTATTTATGCATTCATTGGTTGAGTCATGTATGTGCCCTGACTTGGGATGGAACCCACAACCTTGGCCTGTCAGAACGATGCTCTACTAACTGAGCTGCCCATTGAGTAAAAAGAAATATATATATATATTTTTAAATGTGGTCTTAAGAGTTTATAAATGCCAGGCCTTTGTCTCTACTAGCCATAAAAGTTGGCTTTCACTTGTCAAGGAGAAACTGGGAGTTGAGGCTTCCCTCACAATAATAAGGAGCTGTGTGCTCAAAGTATTGTTTGTGGTATCTATGTGTCAGTTTTCTCTACGCATTGGGTGCTTATTTTCTCAGTTGTCTGATGTGTAGGAGTCACTCAACTAGTTTCTGGTTTTCACTTAGAAGGATTAGACCTTTACATAGCTGTATATCTATCTGGTGAGTCTGAATGACGAAAAATCAGCGGCTTCTTATTCTGCCATTTTGCTGATGTCATCCTTGACTACACTGTAAATATTATTTTAAGCAACATGTTTTCTGTTAGGTTTATTAGAAATTTTAAAAAGTATTCTAAGGTTTTTTAAAAATTTTACCTCAACTTATTCCTTTTTTGATGCTTTTTATTTCTTTATATAGATCTATATTTTTGACGTGTATTATTTTTCTTTTTTCAAAGAATTTTTAACATTTCTTGCAAGGCGAGTCTGCTGGTAACAAATTCCTTAATTTTTGTTGTCTGATAACATCTTTATTTTTTCTTCACTTTTGAAGGATAGTTTCACAGGGTTCAGAATTCAAGGTTGGTGATATTTTTTCTCTTAACAATATAAACATTTTACATCATCACTCTTTTTGCTTTCATGGTTTCCTTTTTAAAATTATTCTTAAAATTTTTCAGTTATAGTTGACATACAATATTATATTAGTTTCAGATGTACAACCCAGTGATCAAACATTATTCAACTTACTAAGTAATCATCCTGATATAGTTCTCACCCATCAGAAACCACACATAGTTACTAGCATATTATTGACTATATTTACAATGCTATACTTTATTTCTCATACTCTCCTATAACAACCAATTTGTATTTTTCAATCTCATCATCTTTTTTACCTATCTCTCCAAACCCCTTCCCATGTGGCCACCATCACAGTGTTCTCTGTATCTATGAGTGTTTCTGTCCTGCTTGTTTGTTTGTTTGTTTATTTATTTAGATTCAACTGTTGATACATTTGTATTTATTGTTATTTTATTGTTCATTTTTAAAATCCTTTTTCCTCCTCTCATCTTTTAAAAAACCCTTTAACATTTCATGTAATACAATTTGGTGGGAATGAACTTCTTTAGCTTTTTTATATCTGGGCAGCTTGTTATATGCTCTTTGATTTTAAATGATAGCTTTGCTGAGTAAGAGTGATGATAGATCCTTGCTTTACATCACTTTGAATATTTCATGCCAATCTCTTCTGGTTTACAAAGTTTCTGTTGTGAAATCAGCTGTATGAGAGTTCTCAGTTAGACAACTAAGTGTTTTTCTCTTGTGTTTTTAAGAGTCTCTCTGTCTTTTGCATTTTAATTCGGATGTGTCTTGGTGTGGGCCTCTTTGGGTTCATCTTGTTTGAGACTCTCTGCACTTCCTATACTTGTATATCAGTTTCCTTCACCAGGTTAGGGAAGGTCTTTGTCATTATATTTTTCAAGCAGGTTTTTAATGTCTTCCTCTTTCTCTTCCCCTTCTGGCTTTGGGTGTTTTTTGCTCCCTTATATTCCAAACTGCTGATTTGTTTTCTTCATCTATTCTACTGTTGATTCCCTGTAAATTATTCTTCATTTCAGTTAGTGTATCTTTTTTCTAAGCCTTTTTGCGCTCTGTTGAAGTTCTCACTAAGTTCCTTGAGCATCTTTATAACCATTGTTTTGAACTCTGTATCTGGTAGTTTGCTTGCTTCCATTTCATTTAGTTCTTTTTCTGAAAATTTCTCCTTTTCTTTCACTTGTGACATGTTTTCTTTTCTCAACATTCTGATTCCTTCACTGTGTTTGTTTCAATGTGCAATGTCTCCCAGATTTGGATAAAGTGGCCTGTGGAGTAGGTATCTTGTAGGGACCAATGGTATCTTGTAGGGACCAACTAAGCTGAGTGGGTTCTCCATTTGCACTATAGTGTTGGCTGTATGTACTGTCCTGTTGTCACTGAAACTTGATTACTGTTGGTGTAGTTGAACCTTGATTGCTGAACTGGGAAGGATTGGCCCCCAGGCCCCTGGTCGGCAAACTATGGCTCTCCAGCCACATGCGGCTCTTTGGCCCTGTGAGTGTGGCTCTTCCACAAAATACCACATGCAGGCACTACCTCGGTAAGGAATGTACCTACCTATATAGTTTTAGTTTAAAAAATTTGGCTCTCAAAAGAAATTGCAATTATTGTACTGTTGATAATTGGCTGTTGACTAATGAGTTTGTCAACCACTGCCTAGGCCAATCAGCTGTGAGGACCGGGTGCTACTATAACAGAGATCATTTGTTGTGCAGGAGTTGACCCTATGATACCAGACTTGCTCCATGGAGGGCTTTGGTGTTCACCAATTACGCCCCTTGTGTATGTCACTGGTGGAAGTGGTAGGGTTGTAATCCAGCATTATCTGAAGCTGTCCTGTCCGCTTGGTGCATTGAGTCTGGGGTCTCCCAGAGGTACAATGTCAGCCACTGCCTGTGCTCTGCCTGCGGCCACACTGTACAAACTACAGAGCAATCTGTAGATGGCTGCTACTTGTTCAGGGCTTGCCGGTGCCTAGGAAAGGCCAAGCTGTAAACCAAGGTCAGCTGCCACTAGTGTTGGGTCTGGGGCCACTTAGCTTAAAGTGTAGGATCTAAGGAAGCCAGATGCTCTTTTTAAAAGAGATTTTTAGGAACATCTAAAACATGAGATAACAGAAGCCATTTGAATGGAAAAGGCACTAGAAATGGATTGGGTGGGCCTGAAAGTTGGGTGGGGCAAGGTCTCAGTAAATCACCAGGACAGGGTAAACAGTGTGAGCCAAGTTGATGGGAATTCAAATATGATCCCTGCTTGCTGGCTCTTGGGTGGAGAGTGGTCCTCAGAAAATAAACAATGGCTTCTTCCAACTTTTGTCTGGTAGAAATCTACTCCCTCATCTAGAGGCAGATTAAGGTTGGTTTAGACCCCGGGCACAGAAGAAAATATTGGGCACTGTTGGTCAAATAAGTTTTTAAATATGACATATATGTTTGCTTGCTTTTGGTGTGGGAGATAGGCTGTAAGCTGGCAAGGTTGTTATAGCCTAAAGTTTAGTTTTAAGACTAAGCCTTTCCAATCCTGGGGTGGTACACTCTCATGAGGAATCCCATCTTGCCTCAGATAAGTGACTTTGTATCAGAGACTTCCCTATTTGTATATTGGATTAAAAGTTTTGGTTTCTACACTATAAAGTGGGGTAGACTGGGAGCATGCTCCCTCTTGGTTCCTGAAATTAGCATTAGAGAGGAGAGAGCAGAGAGAGGCCACATGTAGGAGGCCAGGAGAAGCAGCCAAGATGGCGGAGTGTTGAAGGAGAAGCCAGTTTGTGAAGAGTTTGTGCAGAAAGAAGGAGATGGGGAACAGAGGTGAATAAGGCTAGTGAGCTAGAAACCTTTGATTCTAGGAAACTCAGATAAATCAGTAGCTTTGTGAGCACTGAATGAGTGGGTATTGGACCCCAGTGTGTGTTCTTACTTGCCCACCGGGTGCAAGCTAGGATTAAAGGCAATGTCCCACCAGTTCTTAGCTCCGTTGTTTCATTACCATCTGTCCGAATCTAATGAGAACCTGCACTGGCCAGGCTGCTGTGCTGGTGGCTGTGGCTACTGGCTTTACAGGCCCCTTAAAAAAAAGAGACAGGAAAAATAAAAATACATGTTAACCATATTTTTAAGTAAATAAAAAATATTATGTACTATTAATGTTAAAATTGCACATATGAAACCAAACTTGGTGTCATTAGAAAAGAAGTGTAAAGTTGGGGTTTTGTGGGGCCCTTCAGAAGTCAGGGCCCAGGGCTTGCACCCGGTGAGCCTCCCATTAAATCCACCTCTGCCCTCAACTCTTGCTCCTGAGATTAGACAATCCAGTTTCTCCCTGGATGTCCCTGGTGCCTTTGGACCTGCTGTCTCAGTGCTGGAGCTGTTAGGGAGTGAGACTGAATAAGTCTGTCATGGGCCCTTTAAAAGGAATTCACTGGGACTGCAGCAGGCATCTGTTTCCATCAGCCTTAATCCCCACTGGTTTTTATAGTCAGGAATTGTGGAGACTTTTCCAGTAGTGGAATTCAGCTGGTTTGCACTGGTTCGGCAGAACTGATACCTAATTTTTTGTTGAGTTCAGCAAACTAGTTGTTGAAATGGCCCTTGCAATCAGGGTTCTCTTTAAGGTGGGTACATGTGGGCAGCCACCCAATGTGGAAATCACAAATTTCCTATTCATTTTTCCAATGTCCATCTACAGAACAGGGTATTCTAAGTATCTGTACTAATGTTCATTCCATCTGTAGCTGAACAAAATTGCAAATGAGGATGCCAATCAAGAAACAATATGGAAATATCTTAAATAAGTTTGGTTTTTGTCAGCTATTATTTAATATTTTATTATTATTATAAAACTCTTTTTTATAATCTAGTTTTGTGTATCTTTTATTGTTCTTATTTAAGAATTAAATGCATAAAATAATAAACTACCTTGTGGTATAATTGTTTTTTAGTACTTAAAATAGTCATTAATTAGGGCAGAGAATTCGTTAAATTATTTGAATCCCACCACTGAAATTTTCTCTATTTTTAAATTTTTTTAAATTTATTCATTTTAGAGAGGAGAGAGAGAGAAAGAGAGAGAAAGGGGGAAGGAGCAAGAATCATCAACTCCCATATGTGCCTTGAGCAGACAAGTTCAGGGTTTTGAACCAACGACCTCAGTGTTCCAGGTCAATGCTTTATCCACTGCGCCACCACAGGTCAGGCTGGAATTGTCTTCTTGGCACTGGAACCCTGAGATGAGAGGCCTGGTGTGGGGCTGGGTCTCCTTGCTTCTTAGAGGGAATCTCCATGGCTAATATAGCCCTCCCAATTTTAAACTGCTCCTCATAAGTGTGGAGTGGCCCATTCCATGACTGCCTCTCTTACTAGTTTCAGTGTGTATTCTCCTTTAAATTCTTAATTGTACGTCTTCCCTTCAGCTAGATTTCAGGTGGTTCTGAATGTTCTTAGTTTAGTTGTAATTTTGATGTGGTTGTGGGAGGATTTGAGTACCAAATTTATCTACACCTCCATCTTGACCAGTAGTTTCCCTCTTGCTACTGATTGCATGGTTTCCATGATGCCAAATGTAAGTAATTCTTATCTTTGTTCCTTTATAAATAAAGTTTTTGTTTACTTCCTTTAGGATTTTTGATTTTGATTTTCTGAAGTTTGTGTAGTCTTTTGGCATTTATCATGCTTGGAATTCTGTGAGCTTTCTAAATCTATGGTTTAGTGTTTGACTTGAATTTGGAAAAATTCTCAATCATTGTTTCAAATATTTCTTATTTTCCTTTTCTCTTTTTTTCTCATTCTGGCATTCTTGTTATGCCAGTGTAACATATTTCATAAGTAGTGCCACAGTACTTGAATATTATTTTTTTAATTCTTTGTTTTCTTTGCTTATTAGTTTTTTTTTTTTCTTTTTGAGATAACTTCCAGCTCACTGAATTTTTTCATCAGCCATGTTCAGTCTACTAATGAGAAAATCAAAGACATTCTTTATTTCTGTTAGTGTTTTTCATCTACAACTTTTTTTTATTCTTCCTTAGGATTTTCATCTTTCTGCTTGTATTACCCATCTTTTCTTGCATGCTGCCCACTTTATCCATTATGGACCTTAGCATACTAATCAGATATACTTTAAATCATCAGTCTGACAATTTTAGCATCCCTGCTGTGTCTGGGTCTGATGCTGACTCTGTCCCTTTAAGTTATTTTTTTCCTTTTTAGTATATATTGTGTTTTCTTGAGAGCTGCACATGCGTACTGGGTAAAAAAAAACTGATGTGAATAGCTTTTAATGATGTGGTAGTGGGTTGTATGGGGAGAGGCATTCTATGATTGTTTATGTTTTAGTATTTTAAATTAAAAAATATTTTTTAAGATTTTTATTAATTGATTTTAGAGAGAAGAGAGAGAGAGAAAGTGAGTGAGGGGGAGCAAGAAGTATCAACTCATAGTTGCTTCTCATATGTGCCTTGACCAGGCAAGTTCAGGGTTTTGAACTGGCAACCTCAGCATTCCAGGTCAATGCTTTATCCACTGCGCCAGCACAGGTAGAAATGGTCTTAGTCTTTTAGTGAGCCTGTGCTTCTGGACTGTTAACTTAACAAATGTTTTCCAGTTTTTTTTTTCTCCCTCTTTAGTTAGGACAGAATGGCTAGAGTGATCTGAAGTTGAGTATTACCCTTCTCTCCTGTGAAAGACTATAGCTGAGTGGAGTAGGAAGTTTTCCTTGCTCCACGTTAGTTAGGCTCTAATGATGCCCAATAGGTTAGGCTCTAGTTAACTAGCCTCTTCTGAAGGCAAGTCTTGTTAAGAAAAACAGAGTGTTCTGATGTTTTTCAAAAACGGTTCCCTTTCTCTGTTCCCTATTGGAAACAAAAGGAGAGTTTTCTCCAATCTTTACTGTGAGAATCTGATTAAATTCCTGGAGGTAAAATTCACAACAGTGTTGATGTCTCCTATGACTGTGTCTGCCTGGAGTTTTTAACTCTCAGACTTGTTTCCATTGAGCCTGAACAATTCATCAATTACAGTCAGGTTTTCCTGTCCCAGTACCTGTTACTGCAGTGGTTTCTGCTTGTGAGTTTCTGCTCTGGTAAGCCACAACTCCTTGTCTTTGTCTATTTGTCTCAAATATTGGAGGAAGTGGTTTGCCCTTTGTCTTTCTTATGGCTCGAAGAGAGTTATTGATTTTTTAGTCTGTTCGGCTTTGCACTTGCTGTGTGGATGGAGTAATGACTTTCAAGGTTCTTATATGTGGAACCAGAAACTAGGAGCCACCTCAAAACTTTGCAAACTATAAGTATGCTACATAGCCTATAATAAACATCATATTCTTTAATTTTGTTAGATATTCATATTGCCATTTTTGGGGGGCATTAGGTAAAATTTTTATCATGTTTATTTTCTGGATTAAAAATAAATATAAGCATTATTTAAAATCCATAATATAAAATTAATGTCAATCATATTTTAGAAAACAATTGTACAAAACAAAGAAAAACAAAGAAAAAAATTACCCAAATTTTTATTTTTAGTCACTGTGCTGTTTAATATTGAGTGGCACTGGAAAAATCAAGTGTCAATATCTACTTGCTTGTATGAGAAGAATTAAAGACACTATGAAGTGATTAAACATTTGATTTAGACATCACCATATTTATCATTTTTATTTTTTAAAAAATATAACAACTTAATAGAAGTATAAAATCTATTGAGTTATGATAGAAAATACTGCTTAATTTATTATGCTTTGGTGATTTTGCATTTTATTTCTACCTCATTCCTTTAGATACAGCAAAACATAAACCGAAACAAAAATAGTTTCTAAAATTATGAATATAATTAAAAATATTTAATTTATCTGATTTTACTCTTAATAAATGACTGAAAACACATATGTTCATATATTCTCAAGATGATTTTGTTAGTATTTTGGCAGATTTATTAACACAAATATTGAGAAAATAAGAGCAGAGATGAAAGTATATGAATGTTTCTTTAAAAATAATATTTTATGATTATTGCTTATCTTATATATTACTCACAATATCATTATGTCCTTTATTTTGTAGTCACTAGACACTTCAACTATCAGTCCACTTATCATAAGGTTGAACTGAGTCAAAGTTTCATGCTGAAACTTTATTAGTTTCCCCATGGCTTTTAAAGATCAAGAACATTTTCAAATTTTACCTAAGGATTCAGTATTAACCTTTATGACACATAAAACTGCAGGCCTGTTGAGTATCTGTGGCTGATAGTCACAGAAGCTAATGATTGGTGAACTGACGCTTTGCAGACACATTTTCCTAGGAGACGTGGCAATCTCAGTCTAACATTAAAAAGGTAAAATTGCACTTTTGTTATGCCTAAAGACAAAAAGGGATCTTTGTACATTTTGTACTTGACCTTGCTTCTGTGAGAATACACAGGTGTTCTGCTCTACATTGAGAGAAAAAAAAATAGGTATAAGCACATTGATTTTTGACAGAGCTTTTAGTATATGATGTACTGTTTTCTAGTTTGCACTGTTAAAGCGCACATTTTATTAGTTTATAATATATTAAAATGATCATAAATTAAAAATTAATCACTTAATATTTTCCATAACTATTATATCTGGATTTTATTCTGCAACATAAAACTGATGTGACAATTACTTTATAGGTTAAAAGTCTACCAAAGTCTGTAAATATTCTTTTCTTAACCTAACATAATTGTGATCTTAACTAAAATGTATTTTGGGGTATTAGCAGAACTTGACATCTATGAAAATTAAAGTGTTTTTCTCTTTTACTTTTTTTTTTTTTTTGTATTTTTATGAAGTTGGAAACAGAAGGCAGACAGACTCCCGCATGCACCCGACCAGGATCCACCCAGCATGCCCACCAGGGGGCGATGCTCTTTCCGTCTGGGGCGTTGCTCTGTTGTAAGCAGAGCCATTCTAGCACCTGAAGCAGAGGCCATGGAGCCATCCTTAGTGCCCAGGCCAACTTTGCTCCAATGGAGCTTCGGCTGCTGGAGGGGAAGAGAGAGACAGAGAGGAAGAGGGGGGGTGGAGAAGCAGATGGGCGCTTCTCCTGTGTGCCCTGGCCGGGAGTCGAACCCGGGACTCCTGCACGCCAGGCTGACACTCTACCACTGAGCCAACCAGCCAGGGCCTCTTTTACTTTTTGATATTCACAAATTTACTATTAGCATTACTCTCATTGAAACTATTTTGATGGAATAGCTAGTTCTATATTTATACTTAATTTCTCCATATTAAAATTAAGAGAATGCAATTCCCAATTTGATTGGTGTTTGCAGTCACCATCAACAAAACTCAGGGCCAATCTTTAGAATTGTGCACTTTAGATCTACACACGGATTGCTTCTCACATGGACAATTATATGTTGTGTGTTCTAGATTCAGCAAACCAGACAATCTCTATATCTGCACAGACAATAAAACAACAAAAAGTATTGTATACCCACAAACATTGTGAAATTAAACACATTAGAAACGTGTGCTTTCTCTTTTCTTTCTTTTCTATTTAACCAGACTGATCCACAGCAATGCGTGGCCAGGTATAGCTAATATTAAAATATAGAGGTTTAGGTCCTGGCCAGTTGGCTCAGTGGTAAAGCATTGGCCTGGCATGCAGGAATCCCGGGTTCAATTCCTGGCCAGGGCACACAGGAGAAGCACCCATCTGCTTCTCCACTCTTCCCCCTCTCCTTCCTCTCTGTCTTTCTCTCTTCCCCTCCCGCAGCCAAGGCTCCATTGGAGCAAAGTTGGCCCGGGCACTGAGGATGGCTCCATGACCTCTGCCTCAGGTGCTAGAATGGCTCTGGTTGCAACAGAGTGATGCCCCAGATGGGCAGAGTATCGATTCCTGGTGAGCGTGCCGGGTGGTTCCCGGTCGGGCGCATGCGGGAATCTGACTGACTGCTTCCCCGTTTCCAACTTCAGAAAAATACAAAATAATAATAATAATAATAATAAATATATAGAGAGAGGTTTAGTGACAGGAAAAAGAAAAAAAGAATTCTACCTCCTCTAGTTCCTGGAAAACTGGAAAACATAAAATAAAGCAAAATATAAATTTTAATTATCCTCATAGATCAAAAACTTAACCTATTTTTAACATTTGACCCATAATCTCTGATTTTATAAAAGGAGAAAAATATGTATGGTACAGTTTGCCTACATACTAATATGTATCTACTAACTGTATGAATACATAAGATAGCAAACCTAGATTTATACTTGTTTGTATGGAAAATAATATAATAAATAATAATACACGAATCAACTGTATTTTGCATACTCACAACTAAAAACCTACCTTTGCTTCATCCTGAATATCCATTCAAATGAGTCCTTTATATGTATAAATCTAAAAATTACTTGTGAAGAATAGTACATTAAATGAACAAGTTATGACAAAATGCTTCCTTCTTTGTCTCATTAATGAATGTGTCCAGTGTGTAGTTACGAAGCACTGAAATCAGAGAGCACTGAGTCCCCACCAGTCTCAGATACTTACATGATTTCTGAGTCTCAGTATTTCCATCTCTGCAGTGGAGATAACATCCACCTTTTGAGGCTGCTGATTTAATGAGAGAGCATATGTAAAGCTCTTTGAAAAGCGGTGGGCATTTGGTAAATGTTCGCTTAGTAATAATTAATAACCATAGTAAATAATTTCAGCAAAAGTTTCAGTTTCAGCCAAATATTTACTGCAATGTTTCTAGAAATTATATTAATAAACTTAAAAGGTGCAGCTAAACCAAAAAGAAATACAAAATTATTTGAGAATATAAATTCTGAAGACATATCTTTTCATTAAAAATAAAACTTTCTCCTTTATTTTTTTATTTATTTATTTACTTTTTTTACATTAAGATACATAAGATAAACATAACAGCAAGTTTACAGCTACTGGTCCAAAGGCTTTCTGATAATAACTCATTCCAGTTTACACTAAATGATAAGATCTAGACAAACATAAAAAAAAAAATACTGTAATCACCCTTTTGAGTTTGGGTGAAATCAAATCTTAGCCCAGGACTTTATTTTACACGTTTAATCATAATAAATATGTTTAATTATATTTTATCTTACTAGACTAAATTCTTATGTTCAAGCTTTGTAATACTCTCAACAACCTCGAGGAAAGAACTATTTCTTTAGCAGTTTACAAATGACGGTGATAAAGCACAGAGAGGCTATGGAGCTTGCACAGGGCCACACAACCAAGTTCAGATTGCACTAGGGCATTTTGTCTCTGAAGTTCTAGAAATGAACTCTCACCATATTAATTGAAGGGTGTAATGTAAGTAAAACATGACAATTTTGAAGTATTGTTTTATTTAATAATTTGTAATTTTATTATAGTTTAAACAATATAAAATATTTCTAATAAACATGAATGCATTTTTTTTTCATCAATTTCTCCAGTTTCTTTCATCAAGCCTTACAGTTTTAGTATACAGATATTTTACGTCCTTGGTTTAATTTATCCTTGAGTATTTTATTCCTTTTGATGCAATTTAAATTATAAGACCATTTAAAGATTTATTAATTACACAAGTACATTTTTAAATAAATAAGTTATTAATCATTTAAAATAAGGACAGCTGACATTTTTATCTATAGTTTGAACTCCTTCACTGACCTGTCATTTTAAATTTTTTTAATTTATTTTTTTAATTTTTAATAAACTTCTTTCAATTGTTTAACATAAAATACATTCCCAAGATTTCTGAATTTAACTTTACATTTACCTGAGAGAATTGGAGTGAGAGTTATAATATTCATCTAGAATTTAATGAAAATACATCACATTAGTGGAAACATTTTCATATGATATAAATTTATCTGTTTTATGATACTTGTTTTGCTGCCTATTTTCATGCATTTTTGGAGAAGATCTTAGCAAAAAGAAATTTAAACTGCTTTGGGAAAAGATAATATAGCTATTTTTCAAGTGCGTTATGCCTTTCTGATGGGAATGAGGAGAGATAGTGAGGTGATTAATTTGAGCTTTGCCCTTCCTATTCTTAAGATGTAGGAGGTTTTAGGGGAAACTATATTTTTTTCTGCTGATACTATCATTTGCTTTCAATGCTATTTTGTATTAGTTTAAGAGAATATGGTTTTATGTAACATGGACTGTAACTTCTCAGATTACTTTAGAAGTATATTTAAATAATATTTACTTTAAAAATAATTTTAAATAACAAGGCTTACATTATATTTAAATTGTCAATCAGTCAATATTCTCTAAAAAATAATACCTCCATTATTATAATTTTGAAAATATGTAGGTAGTAGTATAACTTTAACTTTTTAATGTATTTTTTGTTTACTTGTCAGTTTTTATTCATGAAATTAGAGTGTTATGAAGCTTTCAATGTCATCTGGCCAAGATAACATCTAACATTTAGTGCAAATTAATCACATCAAGCCAGCTTTAACTTTAAATAATTTAATTGCTAATTTGTCAATATTCTCAATACTGTAATATCTCCATATTTATATTGAAATACATCAGAAGGGGTTGATAAATAAGGTTTGTTTTCTTTAAATCTCACATTACTTATATTATATATATATACACACATATATATATATATTTTTTACTAGGCACTTTACTATAAAATTGGAACAAGGCAAATGCCTTAGAAAGGCACTTGAGCAGGTAATTCCAATGATCTTATGCAAATTAATTAGCTCAAACCTTGATCTAAGTTCAAGTTTCTATGTTTCTGTGTCTATAAACCATAATATATCACTGTTTTTCTCATTATAATTCTTAGCAATATGCATTATAATTGCTTATTTATCATTTATAATCAAAATAGTTATTGACCAGCTCTTATCTTATTTGTACTGTTGATTAACACTAATGAAATATCCACAAACTATGTTTTTAGGCTAAGTATAAATCCTTGTACTGTTTCTTTCCTGATATATTTTCATAACTAGCTGCTTCTTAATTTGTTTCTCATTGAAACTTATTAGGAGTATAATACTTATTAGGCACAATGAAAGGCTCTGGGGATATAAAGAATAAAATTAAACATTAGTTTTTTCTGAATGAACATTCAGTTAATATATGCTAGAAGCAGTAAAGATGAAGATTTAAAATTAAAGTCAAAGATTAAAATATGAGAAAAGTTACAATTCATTCTACTCCACTAATTAAAAAAAGAAAAAGTAAAAAGATTTCTGATTGCCTGGAGATGAAAAAGGTAGGAGGAAGGAAGAATTACAAAGAGACACAAGAAGAAGTTTGGGTATAATTTATACACTCACTATGTTGCTTATCATGAAGTTTTCATGATTGTATGCAAATGACATAATTTATTCAATTGTATGCTTAAAATGTTCATTATATGTCTACTATAAAATAGTTTTTAAAGTAAGTATAGTTTACTTAAGGCAATGCAGTACATTTGATAGAAAATGAAAATTACTGCATTTCAGGAAAGAAAGCACTAACAATTGGCTGTGATTTTTTAGAAACAATTCTTTTAGGATACCAGAATGTGAAATCTCCTTTGATGGGTAGGTAAGATGCAGAGAGATGAGAAAGAGGCAAGAAGGCCCAGTGGATGTAAATATAGGGCACTGAGGTTCTCAATCTTTATTAAACATAAAAACCATCTAGAAGCTTGTTAACAATTCTGATGTTTGTGTTGCATATTCAGATAATCCTTTTTAGATCTGAGGTTGGCCTATGGTTTTGCATTGAACACAATACAAAGCCAAATACCTTGATTCCTGTTTATCCTAATAGAGTTCATCCTTGGACCACAGGTTAAGAAACATGACTATAATCAAGGAAGGAGCCTCAAGTCATGTTTGGGTTGAACTAAATGCATAATGGTCAGAAATAATTCACTGGAACTTTTAAGTATCTACATATGTAAAATTCTAAGGAAAATGTAGTGATTGAAGTTTCATTTGAATTTGTAAATTCCATTTTAGCACTTAAAGACTATCTAATTCAACCTAGCTTTTTTTTCTTTTTCTTTTCTTTTTTTACTATAATGCTGAATGAGAGCATCAAAACTGATCATTTTTTCTGGGTATTATCAAGCAATGTTTGTAAAAGTCTTCAGTCAATACTTGATTTTGCTCTTCAAAAAGACAGTTTCCTATAAAAAAACAAAACAAAACAAAACCCTTCATCATTCTCATTCAATGAACAATATGCAAATTATTTGAAAACATGTTTTTTCTAATCAGATTTTTGAAAAGAGGTGTCTTCCATGCTCACCTTTTTGGCCAGTTAAAATTCAATTTGCATTGTGATGCTTTCTGAAGGAAAACAAAGTAGCAATCACATCTGGCTTAAGAAAATAAACAGATGAATTTCATTTTGTTTTAGGTTGACTGTCTTCCACAAAAAGTACTGATTTATGTGACTGTTAGGTTTGCATGCATATAACACAACTTTCTCAGATTGAATCCAATTGATTTTCTATAACAATGTCAAGGATTCAATACATCACAGGACCAGTGAGACTATAATATATAATCCTTTCAAAAAGAAAGTGGTTCTTTTCTCCTTAAACACATAAGTGAATGTTGTTAGTTTTTGCTCTTTCTATCTATAGAAGCTAAAGTGTACTGAATCTTCAGTTTTACAATATCCTTAATCCCTAATCGTTTTCCATGAAACATTGTTTTTCTTATGACCTCCTTTTCAGCATTACCTCTGAGACAATTGTTAGAACTGATTTAAGTCTGAATGTAGGCCTATGGATTTGCATTTTAAAAAAGAAAACAAATTATTTTACTCCAGATAATTCTAATGGAGTTGGTCCCACAGAACTGATTGTCATTCTACTTGTCAAAATATAGATATACAATGCACTATGGGAGTCTGGAGTCCACATTTTAGTTAGGAGTACTGTGGAAGAGTTGCTTTGAGAAATACCATGTCTCCTGAAAATGAAAGCTAACGTATTCCATACCAACAGCCCTGAAGTATAATTGTTATTAGTTTTGATATATTTTTAAAAGTGTTTTTAGTAGCAATCGTTTTTAATCATTTAATGTTACTATTATATGAAATAGGTAAACATAATGATTGATTTATAAATTTCTGTTTTATAAGAAGTCTGTACTAAAAGTGTTTTCTTATATTGATTTCTTATTCATTTTCTATCTTTTTTAAACATAACTTACCAGTACAAAACTTAAGGTGAGTGTGCATCATATGGATAGTTTAAAAGCCATTCTTTAAATGATTGTGAAAAGATAACCTCATGCTAATGTTTCAAAAACATTGGAAAAACCACTAGATTTTAAATGCACAAATGTAACAAGGAGAGTGTAGCAGATTTGGATAAGTGAAAGTAAAATACAGGCAGTCCTCAGATTACAAATGAGATAGGTTCTGTGGGTTTTAAAGTATTTAAGTATTTATATACACATGAAGGTAAAGTAAATACTATGTTAAGAGAAACATCTAAGTTGCGTTTAATAGGTAAATGTACCTGTTCCAACTCACATACAAATTCAACTTAGGAACAAACCCATAAAACCTATTTTGTTCATAACCTAGTAACTGCCAGTAGAGAAAAAAAGAGGATCAATTCATATCCTAAAGATTAATCTAATGGGATAAATATATTTTGTATTACTGTTATAAAGTTATAGATAACATTACCAATAATAATTACTGACATTTTTAAATGATTACCATAACCCATGAACTTTCTTATTTTTTCAAACATTTTTTTAAAATTTATTCTTTTAGAGAAGAGAGAGAGAGAGAGAGAGAGAGAGAGAGAGAGAGAGAGAAAGGGGGGAGGAGCAGGAAGCTTCAACTCCCATATGTGCCTTGACCAGAGAAGTGCAGGGTTTCGAACCAGCAACCTCACTATTCCAGGTCGACACTTTAACCCCTGCACCACCACAGGTCAGGCCCCATGAACGTTCTTAATGCTTTAAAATATAATACCTTTACCTCAGGAATTCTCTCAAGAAATACTGTTGTTATATCCTTTGTCCAGTTAAGGAAATTGAGATGTAAAGTTAAAATATATGTTAAGTTATTTGCCCCCTAAAAAAGGGTAGAAATAAAATTTAATGTTGGAGTCTCGCTCTCAGGTTCACAATTTTGATGACTAAAGGTATTTTTTCCTTCTTATACATACAAGTAGATGAATATCTATGTGTAGTAAATCGACAATGTCTGTTCTTTTACTTAGTTAATGTATCTAACAAATCATCTTTCTCTTTCCCTGTTTCCATTCTATTTTAGATATTCAATAGCAAAGCTATACACTAGTAATATCATTACATTTCCTGTCTTTTGAGGCTTTATTACCAATTTAGTCTGCATATCCTGATTGTTACTGGTCACAACCTCACTTTCCAGTGCTTCTTGCTCATTATAGGACTTTATTTAGGTCTCTAAGCTAAGTATGAAGAGCCCTGTAAGTTCTGACAGCAACCTACAACCTCCCACCACCTCCCCGCACTATGCTTTATTTCACATTTCTGTATATGGCACTAAAAGCAAATCATTGTTCACTGAACATACAGAGATTAGGGGGCAATTTCTCTCACAAGTTTGGACATAATCCAAACATGTTACGGTTGATATCTTTTATTCTCCTTCCAAAAAGTGTTTTAGGCCCTGGCCGGTTGGCTCAGCGGTAGAGCGTCGGCCTGGCATGCGGGGGACCCGGGTTCGATTCCCGGCCAGGGCACATAGGCGAAGCACCCATTTGCTTCTCCACCCTCACCCCCTCCTTCCTCTCTGTCTCTCTCTTCCCCTCCTGCAGCCAAGGCTCCATTGGAGCAAAGATGGCCCGGGCGCTGGGGATGGCTCCTTGGCCTCTGCCCCAGGCGCTAGAGTGGCTCTGTTCGCAGCAGAGCGACGCCCCGGAGGGACAGAGCATCGCCCCCTGGTGGGCAGAGCATCGCCCCTGGTGGGCGTGCCAGGTGGATCCCGGTCAGGCGCATGCGGGAGTCTGTCTGACTGTCTCTTCCCATTTCCAGCTTAAAAAAAAAAAGAAAAGAAAAAAAAAGTGTTTTATATTATATATGAAGGCCCAAAGAAATCATTTTTATTTGGTAAACCCGCTATCAAACTATTTTCTTAGAATTGTTTAAGTACTAGTAAATAACACTAGTAGAATTAAAATTTCAAATTATTAAGCTAAACTATTCTTTTCCTCAGAAGACAGCAAAGTCACTGCACATCTTGTACAGTACTTGAACATAATCCATTTTAGTGCTTAGTGAGAAAACGGTGCTACTGATACCCCTGTTCAAGTCAGTGAACTAACTGGGAAAAATATCACTTGACCCTACTTGTATAAGTGTGCTTATACTTATTTTTATAGATCACACTATTACTTCTATAAGGGAAAAAAGGAATTTGATTTCATTCTACTGCTATTACACTTGAAGAAATGAGTATGATTTCTCTGTGATAAAGAGTACTTGATGAAGTCCTCCTTTCCTATATTGACTTTTTACTCATACCACTTAAAAGTAAAAAAACAGATAGCATTAAGGAAAAGGTCTAAAATAAAGTATTTTAGAAATTAAATACATTCACAGTACTTTAATAAACTATGTAATAATTGCTAGCTACAATTTATATGTAATAAAATTAGCAAGAAGTTTTATATTCATTTATTTCTTTTCATATATACAGGAGGATTAGGGTATGCTATTTATGAAATGGAGAAATTAATGGCCTAGGGTTTCTTCAATGAGAGTGTTTCAGATAGATTATTTCATTATTATAAAAATAACCTTGAAGGACCTAGCCGGTTGGCTCAGTGGTAGAGTGTTGTCCCTAAGTGTGGAGTCCTGGGTTCAATTCCCGGTCAGGGCACACAGAAGAAGCACCCATCTGCTTCTCTATCCTTCCCCCTCTCCTTTTTCTGTATCTCTCTCTTCCCCTCCCACAGCCAACGCTCCATTGAAGCAAAGTTAGCCTGGGCATTGAGGATGGCTCCATAGCCTCCGCCTCAGGCTCTAGAATGGCTCCAGCCACAGTGGAGCAATGCCCCAGGTGGGCAGAGCATCACCCCCTAGTGGGCATGCCGAGTGAATCCCGGTCAGGTGCATGAGGGAGTCTGTCTGACTGCCTCCCTACTTCTAACTTTAGAAAAATACAAAAAAATTTTAAAAATAACCTTAAAAATCCTGAATATCATTTTTTAAATTTTTTCCTAATTTATTTACATACAATAAAAATGTCTATGTAATATTGTACTTTAAATATATTTTGAAAACATTCATATGGTTAAAATTAACATTTTAAACGTTTTATGAATCCCTTAAAAGTGAGTATTTTCTAATTGTTAAAGTCAGAACTCTAAAGACATTTATTAAATTCATCATGTTAGTTATGTGGCTCAAACATGTCATTTTTTTGTAATTGTTGTTCTTTTTGGTTTTATAGTACTGAGAGGTATGTACCAAAGCTTTCACTATGCTAATAGGAATACTTTCTTCATTCTTTAAGCTTTTCTGGATTCTTGCGTTTTGGTACAGTTTCTTGTAAAATGCCATAAAACTTTGATTACATCTTATTATCCAGTGTTTCTTAACTAGAAAGTTTAGTCTATTATTCTCTTGACTTTATACTCCATATTTCTAAATGTTAATGATTCACAAAATATTATCTTGGATTATGCTTTCCACTGTAATTTAGGTCCCTATATCCAAATTGCCTTCATAATATTACAAATTAGTCACATATATGTTCAGGATGAACATGTTAAAAATATAATTTTGATATCCTTTACCTAAAATTGGGATCATCTTTAAGTACTATCAATGGCAGAATGTTTAAAACAAAGTATTTCATTGCTTTATTACAGTGATTGGAAACAGGCAACAAAAACTCAAATTTCTCATGCTGGGAAGCTGGCAATTGTTATAATACAGTAACTCCTGTTATAAGGTGGGAAATGTTTGGTTAGACTGTTAACAGCTGTACCATGAAGTGAGGAGTGCCACAATCGTTGAAAGATGTAGTGCCAGGAAAAAATATAAGAACATGCAGACTAGTTCAGTATATTGGTAGCTTTTTATCCCCTCCAGAGTTCTGCAAAAAAGATGAGCGCATGCTAGAGCTAGCTAGTTTGCAAACAGGAAAGAAGAGGAGATGCCTTTAATAACAGTTATGTTCACTGCCCATGTCCAGTGATATAAATTGTCAGGAAATACACTGAATTTGCAATAAAGCAGCATCAATATTAAATTAATATTAAATATTAAAAACTTCAAGGAGGCATTTTTAGTGTAAATAAAAATTGAAAATAAAAATTGCTTAAAACATTTTAACAAAACTTTATGACTTTGAAAGATACATGTAACCCATTCACTTAAAATAAACATGCTCATCATACTGTCTTTCTATCAATAAATTAAAAGGGAAAAAGAAGAAATGGCCAAAGGCACATGAGTTTGAAAGTACAAAAAAAAAAAAAAAAAACATAAACACAAACAATATAACTAGATTTGATCTTAAGGGTTGTCATTGTAATTCTTTGTCCACAGAATTGAGAGGAAGCAAAAACAATTATTAAACTTCTTATTTTTTTTGCCCTGCCTGGTTGATCAGTTGCTTCTAGTGTTCTCAGAGTATGCCAACTTTGTGAGTTCGATATCAGTCAAGGCATACACAAAAATCAACAATGAATGCATAAATAAGTGGATCAACAAATCAATGATCCTCTCTCTCTCTCTCTTCTTCTTTCCCTAAAATAAATTTAAAAGATTATAAAAATCTTATTTTTAATCTTTATTTAAAAATCTACTGCTAAAAAATATTTCAAGAGCTGTATTATTATCTCGTCACTGTTAAATCAATAAGGCAATCTTTAGCCATCTTTCACACATCTGCACTCCATTTTATGAATAAGAATTATTATGGTACTGAGAAACCATTCATATTAGAAAGATGAAATAACATAATTATAGGTTATTTTTAAATGAGTATAATATATGAGAGAAAAGGGATTGAAAGCAATTGAAAAACTCAGTTTTTAACTTCATGAAGTTAAAATGACTTCCTCAAAATCAATCTGTACACAAAAGATTGATGAGTAGTTGCCTGTGGCTAGAGATAGTATACAGCAGGGGTTGGGAACCTATAGCTTTCAAGCCAGATGTGGCTCTTTTGATGGCTGCATCTGGCTTGCAGACAAATCTTTAATAAAAAAAATATTAACATTAAAAATATAAAACATTCGGCCTGACCTGTGGTGGCGCAGTGGATAAAGCGTCGACCTGGAATGCTGAGGTTGCTGGTTCAAAACCCTGGGCTTGCCTGGTCAAGGCACATATGGGAGTTGATGCTTCCTGCTCCTCCCTCCACCTTCTCTCTCTGTCTCTCTCTCTCTCTCATTCTCTCTCCTCTCTAAAAATTAATAAAAGTTAAAAAATTAAAAAAAAAAAGAAAAAAATATAAAACATTCTCATATATTACAATCCATTCATTTCCTACTGCTCATGTACATGGTTGCGGGTGGCTGGAGCCAATCACAGCTGTCCTCCGGGACAACACCAAATTTTTATTGGATAATGCATAACATACACAGGTCATTGTATGGTTCTCATGGAATTACATTTTAAAATATGTGACGTTCATGGCTCTCTCAGCCAAAGTTTCCCGACCCCTGGTGTACAGGAATAATTTGTGGGGGGGGGGGAGAATGAAGTTTTGGAGGAGGGTAAGAGAAATGTTCTAGAATTTATTGTTATGATAGCACAATATTTTGTGAACATTTTAAAAAACATTGAATTGTACATTTTAGATGGATGAAATGTGTGGTGTGAATTACACCTCAATAACACTGTTAAAAACAAAACTGTAAATTGAGGACCCAGTCCTCAGTCAGAATGTAATATCTCAACATGACCTTGCACTATGCTCTCTGTCATGCTGCCTCTCCATTCACTGTAGACACATAAGAGTGTCACCAGCTATCTACGAGCAACAGAAGAATCTTGAGAGCTTCTAAAGAATATTACCAACTGCGTTTAGGATATCCAGGGGACTATCCTGCTATAAAGTGAGGACAGAAGACAGATCTCTTATCAGAGAAACCTGATAGGACAACAAAGGCAAACTTGAACTATTCATAAATGTTTATGGATTCATGTATAAAAAAAGTTTAGCCATTCCTCAGAAGAAAGGAATGGAGTTCCGAAAATGCTGGAAAGATTTACTTTGTCTAATTCAGACCAAGCATGATATTTTTTCTCTAGTACATTAGTATTGATTATTTATCATGAAAGCCAAAATATCAGTAGCCTCAAGATGTGTGCATTTCTCAGGAGAAAAAATTAAAGAAAGTCATCTAAATACTTGAGTTTATATTTGACCTTGGCACATAAATAAGTGTTTTTTTTTTAACTCAACATGTATCTTTTTCCTGACTAATAGTAAGTTTAAATACAGTAAAAGCAAGATAATTAAAATTTACAGAAATAAAGGAACTTACTGATGTTTCTTAAAATGACTGCTAATAAAAATTGAACAGCTTTAAAAAAGTAATGATTTGCTAGTGCATTTGTTTTCTACCATTTCCAATCCATATAAAAGACTTTCTGTTATAATTCGGTACTTAAAAGTAATTATTGAGTATAAATTTTATTAGCTATGTTAAAAAACAGTTAAAAAATTTTAACAATCTCATAATTTAAAAGAATATTTTTTCTTAGGTAAAAGGTATTTAGGGCTTAATGTAACATCAGCTACTTTAAAGCAATATAGAATAAAGCATGCCACTGACGACAATTAGGAATCAGCAGGACTCAAGAGCTTTTATGCCATTTTGCATTTTATGTGTTTACAAAGCTGCAACAACCTATTGGCATTTAATTCTATATTTACTGTCTCTTGTGTCTCATTGCACAGCAGGACATGGAATGAGCAATAAACATGATATCGTAAGTATTGTACTGAATGGAAATTTAATTAAATCACAACTTCTTAAAAAATGTCTTTTCTATGTCACCCTTGGGTTTGACATCATCAACTTATATATTCATTTTTATCAACTTAGCTACATTGAGTTACAAAACCTGCTGAAATAATTTGGTGTAAATTAAAATTTTAGGAGAATAAAAGATTCATTTTTGAATATATCAGCTCATGACTTATTTAATCTTGCCGACTTGAAAAATTATATAGGTATAAAACTAATGCTAATTGACTGATCTACTTAGAAGCATATTGAAGTTACATAACAAGATCAAAAAATAGTATAAAAGCTTTATTTAAATTTTATTTTAAACATTTATGTTTTTAGTTTTTTGAATATTCATACTCAAATTATTTAGAATCTCAAGTATAAATTTATGTTACTATTGGTAATCTATTATATAATTTATATATTTGACAATCAATGTTTTTTCTTAAGTAACACATTTTTTATAAGACAATAAAAGTTATTCACCTCTAGTTATGTGAATTAAATAAAATTATAATTATATAAATGCATGGTTTCCGTAGGTAGGGGTATAAAAGAAGAGGAAAAAAGTGAAGAGCAAATATATAGAATTTTCTAATTTCATACTATTATAAAAACCTGAAGACTGTTCAATCTTTATGTTAAAAGTGAGAAGAAATTTTTTTTTTAAAAATTGATTAGCCTCCAGGGAAAGCTAGATGCTACCAAGAATTTTTCTTGATAAAAGCAATAATAATAAAAGGAATTGTACAGTAAAGAGAGCTCATATCAAAAGAATTTATATCAAAATAAAGAAAATATAGCTTAATAATTTTATCAAAATAAAGTTAATATTGAAAACAATTAATAAAAATCAAATCAAGAAAGTACTCATGTTTAAAAAATTCAAAAAAAGAGAATGCACAGATAAACCAGACCCAGTTCAGAGAGGTAATGAACAAAGGGTAAGAAACTCCAGCCTACTTCTTGAAGAAGCTGAGATTTCTGGGGAAGAAATCCAAAAGGTTTGGATAAGAAACTAAAAGCGTAAGTATCAATTGCTTGATAGTAACTTAAATATTGAGGAATTTTGACATACATTTTCTTCCTAAATTTAGAATTGATAGATACTCCTGATAACACTGAGCATATAAATGATACATACAGTGACATATTTAGGAAATATGGAGGAAGATAATTTTAAAAAGAAGCAGGTTTTTTATAATTTATATGTCAAAGCTTTGATACATAATCTGGATTAAGTTTAGGAAATTAGTAACATATAGATACACAGACACTGAAGGAAGGAATATTCAGTTGTTGGTAAGTTTGTGTCCTTGGGCAAGGTACCAAACATCTCATGACTTATTTGACCTGTAAAATGTATTTATGTTTTTCTTATAGAATATTTGTAAGTTAAGTCAAATAATATATGAAGAATCTATCACGCCTGACCAGGCAGTGGCTTAGTGGATAGAACGTCGGACTGGGATGCCCAAGGACCCAGGTTCGAGATACCGAGGTCGCCAGCTTGAGCGCGGGCTCATCTGGCTTGTGCAAAAAGCTCGCCAGCTTGGACCCAAGGTCGCTGGCTCGAGCAAGGGGGTTACTCGGTCTGCTGAAAGCCCGCGGTCAAGGCACATATGAGAAAGCAATCAATGAACAACTAAGGTGTCGCAACAAAAAACTGATGATTGATGCTTCTCATCTCTCTCTGTTCCTGTCTGTCTGTCCCTATCTATCCCTCTCTCTGACTCTCTCTGTTCCTGTAAAAAAAAAGAATCTATTACAGTGCTGACAATCTAAAAAACACTTAAAATGGTAGTTTACTTTTGTTAAGATCATTTCTGTTTTTACAAATTATGTGAAATACTAAACAAATATCCAAATATAGAAAAGATAATGTCATGTAAAATTTTCAGATAATAATGAGATATCTAAAATATAAAAAATGTCCTTTAAAATGTTTAAAGTTACAATCTTGAAGAATGAGATATTTACTTGTGGTTTTTGGTTTTTTTGAATCTTAAAATCCAGAAAAAAAATCATTTTGAAATATGTCCATGGATTTAAGGTGAATGTTGCATCATCACTCAGAAAAATGACATTATAGCATTATTTTATAATATAATATTGGTGGTGAAAATTTTGTTCTTCAGATATGTGCTGGATTAAGAGACATAAATCTTTAATCTTTAAAGGAAGGGATGCTTTGGAGAGTGTTGATGTTACCAACTAGCAAATATATCAGATAATACAAGATGTTTCATAAATTTTTTTTTGTATTTTTTCAGAAGTTAGAAGTGGGGAGGCAGTCAGACAGACCCCCGCATGCGCCCGACCGGGATCCACTGAAAGGTCAAAGTCAATTTGTGGTATATCAGTAACACCATGGATCCCTCTCCCTCACCTTCTCTTTATCCCCCTTTCTGTCTCTTTGTCTCTTTTACTCTCTCTTTCAGCAAAATAAAAACAGAGTGACTTTCCTTGAAGTGCTTGTCATTTTTAAAGCCTCTTCAAAAATTTTACTCATCTGAATACCCCATGAATAAGCACTATGTAGATTAAACTATATATCTATCAATTAGAAATAATGAGATGAAGCTCTCAATAGAGTTGAAACCAAGACTTTCAAGTTTCTGGATATTTACAGAATAAAAGGTTGCCTAATTGCACTTCTTCAACCAGTTCATTTTACCATTCTAATCATCAGTGCAAATATGCACACAATAACAAATTAAAAGTGAATATGAAAGAGTCATGCTTGTGTAGAAAATTCTCTGATGCTTTTTTCACCTTACTAAAGTGATAATTCCTTCTTTCAATGAATTAAGTCATATGTGTTTGAACACTCTTTCAATAAGCTACTCTCATTTTGAAGAGGATTCTTTAAAAGAAAAATGAAATCTAAATTTAATTTTGTTATAAGTTGATCAATAGAAAAATCAAGATTTTTGATATTTCTCTCTACAGTGGGTACCATAAAATTAAAAAATATTATATAAGTATATAAAATTATAGTCTACTATCACACATCTAATGGGTATCCAGGTGATTTCAGTTTCTTGAAACTGTTAAAGTATGTATAGTCTACATTACATGACAAAGAAAATAAATCAAATATAAATTAAAGTAATCAAAAAAGTTCTGAAATAAACATGTTTTCTCTGCTGTACAAAAGCTATTTATTTATTTATTTATTTATTGGTTTATTTTACAGAGACAGAGAGAGTCAGAGAGAAGGACAGGGACAGACAGACAGGAACGGAGAGATGAGAAGCATCAATCGTTATTTTTTCATTGCGCATTGCAACACCTTAGTTGTTCATTGATTACTTTCTCATATGTGCCTTGACCGCAGACCTTCAGCAGACCGAGTAACCCCTTGCTCAAGCCAGAGACCTTGGGCTCAAGCTGGTAAGCTTTTGCTCAAACCAGATGAGCCTGCACTCAAGCTGGCGACTTCAGGGTCTTGAACCTGGGTCCTTGGGCATCCCAGTCCAACGCTCTATCCACTGCACCACCACCTGGTCAGGCTGTACGGAAGCTTTTTAGTTTGACGTAGTCCCATTCATTTATTTCTGGTTTTGTTGCCTTTGTGTCCGGTGTCAAATCTAAAAAAATCAATGCTAAGACCAATGCCAAGGATCTTACCTCCTATGTTTCATTCCAGGAGTTTTATAGTTTCAAATATTATATTCAACTCTTTAATCCATTTTATTTTAGTTGTTTTTTAATATATTTTATTAATTTTAATTTATTATGTTAACATGGATTCAAGTGTCCTACTCAATATAACTCACTCACCCCCTTGTCCCTCATTACCCCCTATTTTCCCCCTCCCCCCTTCCCTTTGGGATTTACTGTCCTGTTATCTATATTTATGTTTCATGTATATATAATTTTACTAAACCCTTCACCTTCTCTGACCCCATCCTCTCATCCCCCTTCCCTCTGACAGCTGTCCTTCTGCTCCCTGTAACCCTCCTCTGCCTCTATTCCGTTCCTCAGTTCACTTTGTTTGTTAGATTCCACAAATAAGTGAGACCATATGATATTTCACTTTCTCTGCCTGGCTTATTTCACTTAGCATAATAATTTCCAGGTCCTTCCATGTCATCACAAAAGGTAAGATTTCCTTCTTTTTCACGGCCATATAGTATTCCATTGTGTATATGTACCACTGCTTTTTAACCCACTTGTCCACTGATGGACACTTGGGCTGTTTCCAGATCTTGGCTATTGTAAACAATGCTGCAGTAAACACAGGAATGCATATCTTCTTTTGAATCATTGATTTGGTATTCTTAGGATATATTCCTAATTTATTTATTTATTTTTACAGAGACAGAGAGTGAGTCAGAGAGAGGGATAGACAGGGACCGACCGACAGGAATGGAGAGAGATGAGAAGCATCGATCTTTAGTTTTTCATTGCGCGTTGCAACACCTTAGTTGTTCATTGATTACTTTCTCATATGTGCCTTGACCGCGGGCTTTCAGCAGACCGAGTAACCCCTTGCTGGGGCCAGCGACCCTGGGTTCAAGCTGGTGGGCTTTTGCTCAGACCAGATGAGCTCAAGCTGGCGACCTCGGGGTCTCGAACTCGGGTCCTCTGCATCCCAGTCCGATGCTCTATCCACTGCACCACCGCCTGGTCAGGCTCTTAGGATATATTCCTAAAAGTTAAATTGACTTTTATGTGCAGTGTAAGAAAGAAGCCAGTATTTTTCTTCTGCATGTGGCTAGCCAGTTTTCCCAGCAATATTTTTTGAAGTGGCTATCTTTTTTCCATTGCATATTCTTGGCTTATTGTCATATATTAATTAACCACATATAAATAAGTTTATTTCTAAGCTTTTGATTCTGCTCCATTGATTCATGTGTCAGTTTTAATGCCAATATCATACTGTTTTGATTACTGTAGATTTATAGTATAGTTGAAATTAGGAAATAGGATACCTCCAGCTTTGTTTTTCTTATGATTGTATGGCTATTTGGGGTCTTTTGTGATTCCATATAGTTTGAAAATGGTTCTAGTTTTGTAAAAAAATGACATTGAAATTTTCATAAGGATTATATTGACGCTGTAGATAACTTTGGGTACAATAGAAATTTTAATAATGTTAATTTTTCCAGTCAATGAACACAGAATATCTTTGCATTTATTTGTGACTTCTTACATTTATTTTAATAATGTTTTGTAGTTTACAGTGTACAGATTATTCATCTCTGTAGTCAAATTCAGTCTTTATTTTTGATGCTCTTATAAATGGGATTATTTTTTAATTCTGCATTCTGATAGTGTGTTGATAATGTATAGAAAGGCAACTGAATTTTATATTGATTTTATATCCTGCATCTTTACTGAATTTGTTAATTAGGACTAACAGTTTTTTGGTGGAGTCTTTAGGGTGTTTATATTTAATATCATACCATCTGAAAACAAAGGCAATTTTACTTCTTTCTCTCTGATTTGGATGCCTTTTATTCTTTTTCTTGGCTTACTCTTTGGCTAGAACTTCCAGTACTATGATGAATAAAAATGATAAGATAGGTCATTTTTGTATGGTTTTTGATATTAGAGAGAAAATTTTCAGCTATTTATTGTTGAGAATGATGTTAGCTATATGCTTATCATATATGGTTTTAGTTATGTTGAAGTATGTTCTTGCCATAACCAGTTTGTTGAGACTAAAACTTTTATCTATCTATCTATCTATCTATCTATCTATCTATCTATCATCTATCATCATGTATCATCTATCTATCTATCTATCTATCTATCTATCTATCTATCTATCTATCATCTATTTTACTACAATATTTAAAGTTTAGTTTTGGCTGTTGCTTTATTAAAGCAGATGCAAAGCTTTCTGATAAACAGATTTATTAATGTAATAATTTCTCTGTCTTTATAGTAATTTCTTATTCTACATTTCTATTTTAAAATGTTCAAAAAATATCTTAATTGGTGAAATGACTGTTTGGCTAACTGAGCACTTGAAAACAACATTTTCAAACATCATGAAATGAGTATAATAAATTTATCTAGCTTGGTCCAAACTAAATTAAAGTAATTGTTAATTAATTTAATTAAACCACATAGCATAAACCACAACTCTACAACAAGCTATATATATTTTTGTGAGAAATAATAAATGTATACAATTGTAAACACTAGTATTATGTTATAGGATTTGCTAATTAACCTATGTATTTAAAAATGCCTTATGTGCTATTTTATTTTTGAGAAATGCTAATTAAGTAAACTAGACCTAAATTAGGAATATTAAATTTGAAATTTTGCATTCAAAAATGTATCACTGCTGTTTCAAATCCATTACTTAAAAACAGAAGGTAGAACTTTTTTGGCAGCTGGGGGGATCTTAGCCAGGTTAAATACATTGGATCTCATCCTGCAGGCTCTTCGACCCTGCCCAAAGGTCCTCATTAAATGGTTTTATCCTCTTCCCCCCCAAAAAACCCCACACAACTAAACAAAATTAAGCCCTGGCTGGGTTGCTCAGTTGGTAGGGCATTGTCCTGATACACCAAGTTTGTAGGTTTGATTCCCAGTCAGAGCACATATAAGAATCAACCAATGAATGCATAAATAGGTGAAATAATAAATGTTTCAGTTTCTTTCTCCCTTTCTCTCTTTCTATAAAATCAACTTTAAAAGTTTTATGTTTTGAAATAAACTTCACAATTAAACAATTAATTTCGATAAAATTAAATTTTTGAATATGGAAGTCTTAGCATCTCTAAATAGCAACCGCAACAACTTTTAATATGAATTATTTGACATGTATTATTTTATTAAATCTCCATGACAAGAATATAAAAATATACTACTCATAAAATTACCTTAAGCTTCGAAATTTTAGAAGTAACAAAGCTAAATTTTAAGTAAGTAGCAACTATTTAAGTTCAGCACAGATCTATATAAAGTTAAAGTACATTCTCTCAACTACTGTCTATCAATTGATATAACATTATATGTAAGTATTGACCACATTTGTTAGTCATTAAATAACACATCAGCACAGCTATGTTTTGCTGGTCAGTGTTGGAACCTTTTATGTTTTGGTGCTGCACAGTATTTTTGAATCCTGGACAGTTATAGTTATGCTGAGATTGCTTCTTTATTTTTCAAAAACAAAAACATGAAAAAGGCCAATATTCAATATATTTAAAAATTTAGTGTAAATTTTCTCTTAAAGAGTTTCAGGTGCTAATGTAGTATTTTTTAATATAATCTTCATGGTTTTACTTTAGACTCATTTTTTTTTAATTCAGAGAAACCATAGTTCATTCTGATATCATTTTAGCATGAGTATTAAACTAAGCTGAAGTACAATTAATTTCTATGGAGACATAGAAATGTCAAAGACAACCTCAATTAAAGAATGCTTTTATGGTATTCTACCATCTGTGAATAGTACTTTGTAACTTTATCCTCCATTTTTTGCACTTTATACTTACTCTATTTTTAAGGACTGTGAATTCTACTTAATATCATCTATTACATTGAGTACAATGTATAAAGTTAAAATCAGCATTATTTTTTAAAAGATCAAAGGGTTTTTTGTGAGACAGAAATAGAAAGAGAGCGAGACAGAGGGACAGAGAGGAAGGAAGGAAGGGAGACGAGAAGCATCAATTCTTCACTGAGGCTCCTTACTCTCTTTAGTTGTTCATTGATTGCTTTCTCCTATGTGCCTTGACCGGGGAGCTGCAGCAGAGTGAATGCTCCCTTATTCAAGCCAGTGACCTTGGGCTCAAGCCAGCGACCATGGGGTCATCTCTATGACCCCATGCTCAAGCCAGCGACCCACCGCTCAAACTGGTGAGCCCGCGCTCAAACTAACGACCTCAGAGTTTCAAACTTGGGTCCTCCGTGTCCCAGTCCGATGCTCTATCCACTGCACCACTGCCTGGTCTGGCAAATCAAAAACTTGACATGTCATATTGGCAAATTGTTGAAAATAAATGTTTTCCCAAAAAATCTTGGTTTTTTTCTCTCTACTAATTATGCATGCATAATTCCTTCAAAAATTATTCATATGACATTATCTTGAGCACTATAAACTTGACTTTCACTTAAGAAATAACCCTCTACAAATGTTGAACTTAGATTTGAAAATATTCTTTCTTTTTTCTTTTAATTTTTATTTATTATTTTTAGTGAGATAGGAAGGGAGAGAGAGACAGAGACAGGAACAATTTGTTCCTGTATGTGCATTGACCAGGGATTGAACTGGCAACCTCTGTACTTCAGGACGATGCTGTAACCAACCAAGATATCCAGCACAGCAAAAATAATATTTCAAATCAAGTCTATATCAGCAAAATATTATTGTGCACTTAATCTTTCTGGTCACTTTATTTCTATCAATAATATTTTAGTTAAATTAGTGTTTTTAGCAACCATATCACACTGCTAATTTAAATCGACCTTGAAAGTCATTAAAACCCTTTTGATACTTTTCATGTAAATTCCTGGTAAGTCAGATCTCCACTCTTATTTGTGTTGTCAGTTATTTCTGAAACAGATTTTTCAAATACTTCTTAAATCAATTCAATTTTTCTTCAAGGTTCAGGTGGTCATTTTAGAAGATCCATAGTTAATTAATTTTTAATCAGTGTCAGACACCTTCCCGCTACACAGGCAATTTTCAAAATATAAAACATAGCAATACACAAAACAACAAAAGCATCATTCTGCCTCCTAGATATAGTTTTAAGAGTTGTATGCATAATCTCTTTCTCTGTATTTGAGGTAATACATCTCTGTGCTTATGGATCATCTTCTACTATTTTTCCTGACTTTCACAATCATGACTAAGGTAAATATTTTCATCAAAAAAAGCTTACGACTCTGGCCGGTTTGCTCAATGAGTGTCAGCCGAGTGAATGAACGTCTTGGGTTCAATTCCCTGTCAGGACACACAGGGAAAGAGGCTACTTGCTTTTCTCTCCCTCCTTTTCCCCCTTCTCTCCTTCTCCACTCCCCCCCCTCCCCGGCCACAGCCAGTGGCTCTATTGGTTCAAGAGTCCACCCCCCAGTCCCTGAAAATGGCTCGGTTGGTCTAAGCATGCCAGTGGTAGGCAGCTCTGTTTAAACATTGACCCAAGATGGGCATTGCCAGGTGGATCCCTATCAAGGTGCACACGAGAGTCTGTCTCACTATCTCTCCTTCTCTTATTTAAACTAAACATTAAAATATATATATATATATATATATATATATATATATTTAAAATCATACAACACTTGCCTTTTACTTATTTCTGACTTATAATAGCAATGCTGTGCCTATCCCATTCTTTTGTAAATTACACATTAATCATCTACAAATCTATCTGTTATTGATAAGAAAAGACCAAACCTGTAGAGAACTTTTATAAAAGTTTATTTGAGCCAAATTGATGACATATGCTGGGAAGCAAGATCTCAAATTCTCCAGAGGATAACGATTTTGCAGTTTCTTGTATGCATTTGAGATTAAACAGGGAACCATAATATCACAAAAGGTAGGAGAAAGCAAGGAAGGCAGGACTGGATTACAACAAAAGAGTTATGATTACTTGGTCTCTTGAAACTGGTCTAGGTTTAGAAGAAGGGATCTGAAAAGAGGCATTTTAAAGGTGTGTTAATCTTGATACACAAAAACAATGTATAGAGCAGGAGTAGTCAACCTTTTTATACCTACCGCCCACTTTTGTATATCTGTTAGTAGTAAAATTTTCTAACCACCCACTGGTTCCACAGTAATGGTGATTTATAAAGTAGAGAAGTAACTTTATAAAATTTATAAAGCAGAGTTACAGCAAGTTAAAGCATATAATAATAATTACTTACCAAGTACTTTATGTCAAATTTTCGCTAAATTCGGCAGAATAAATCTTTATAAAACAACTTACTATAGTTAAATCTATCTTTTTATTTATACTTTGGTTGCTCCACTACCACCCACCATGAAAGCTGGAACGCCGACTAGTGGGTGGTAGGGACCAGGTTGACTATCACTGGGATAGAGCTTGTTTAAACAAAGATAAACCTTTTACTAAAAACTTATATGCCTGGAGCATGACTACACACCAGGATCTTCCCAGTTAGAAATTTATAATCAGATGACCCTGTAGTTACTTTCCACAGGTCCCATATTCTTTGTCCATATGATATTTTTAAATTTTTATTTAAGCAAACTTTACTCATTTAGCTAAAGTGACATACCTCTTTTGCCTGAATTCTCACTTTTCTTGCTCCATCTGCAATTTTCTGGTATTAGTAAGCCAAAAAAATGGGCTTTTCCTCATTTTCAAGTGCTACTTTCTCACCATGTTCTAACACCTTATTCAACAAATTGTCCTCTCTCTAAATTTATACCATTTAAAAAATCATTTTTAAACTTCTAAGTGACACCACTCCAACATTTCTTCAAGGATTTTCATTTTCAATAAAAATGGATTATGACCCTGATTTCTCTCTACACAGTCTCTTATCACTATTTCATAAAATTGAGGATGCAGATGAAAGTCCTAAAGCAATTTGGACAAAGCAATTACACAGCTGTTTATGACTTGTGAGTGTACCACGATCTCTGATTGAACTGACATGTATTCTTCTGCTCCCTTATTTTCTTCGTAATTATTTGCTTCTTTAATCTGATCACTATTTCCTCTATCAATTATTTCTTTTCTAAACATTCTCCTTAATTAATCTATACTCCAAATACATTAAATAACTTATTCATTGATTAAACTTACTAGTTTCAGCATTTTAATAATTACGTTATACTCACTTAAGCAATTCCAAATTTGATATAAATTTAAGAATCAATTTTTCTCTTCTACTTTTTTATTTAGGCTATTAAATATTGAAGGCAAAGGTCATGTTGCAATGATTGACTGTATTAAAAAACAAAACAAAAAATCTCTTTAATTCATTCTCAGTGCTTCTCCTAGGATTTGATTAATTACCTATTTCAAATCAAGTTACCTGTATTCTTCTCATTAAAGAAAGAATGCCAAACAGTTAGTACCTTTTTAGATAAGAGTTTCCTGAGGTTTACGAGTAAAATAATGGATTTTCTCAACAATTTTTTAATATAAGCACATCCCCTATATTGCACAGCTGTATTTATCTAAAAAACTATATTTGTTATGCATATAAACTTTGATTTATCTGTAGGTCCTGTATATTTATTTGCTATATCTGCCAATTTTAGGGAGTGGGAGAAGTTCAACTCTTATATTATCATCTCAGGAAATGGGCTCACCTTTTAATTTACTATGAAGATTAAAATAGCCCATTTTGGTTTCTTCTTCAAATATTCTATAGAAGATGTAGTGTTTTTCTTTTCTTTTTTTCCTGTTGGGAGTAACTACCGCACTTCTACCCTCACATTTATGTATTTTAAAATCTTTACATGCCATCTAGTGCTTAACTTAAAACATACATAAGGTTGACCTTTTTTACAAATGTGTGTGTCTTTAAAAACGTGTCTTTGTGTGTATGTGTATGTATGTATATGTGTGTTTAGAAGATGAGATGATAAAATAATAGAGAAGTGTACATATTCAGTATGAGGCAGTGTGTAAGATTATTAGGGTTTATAAGAATTTTAATTTCATAATCTGTAGCCCAATCTTTGAATTTTTAATGCTTGAGCTCTGAAGCTGCTTGCAGAGCATAACATTGTCTTTTGGGGCTCCAGACACTCCTGCAGAGCCAGCAGCCGCAGTGCTGATTGGACTACTTGATAAATTGTATTCCTTGCATCGTGATTAAATAATACTCCCGTACTATGATTGTATGATCAAAGAAAGCCTTTTTATTCTACAGGCCTGAGCTGAAACTAGGACTTGATAAATGTTTAATCATATATTACCCATTGTTCTCACCTCACAACCCACTTACCTGATCACTGATTCAGCCAACCATTGAAAGTCCAGTTGCTCCCACCACAGAAAACAAATGATGTATGTTTATGGTTTTGTTTCATCTAGCAACCCTTCTCTTTGATCAACAGCTCCTTGCAGCTTTTACCTTTATACACCCTGCCCTACTCCTTCCACTTTAGAAAGTTTCTCATTTCATACCGAGGGCTACATTTCCAGTTTGCAAATAATTATCTGAGTAAATGCTCTTTAAATATCTTTTTAAAAAGGTATTGACCTGTGGTGGCACAGTGGATAAAGTGTTGACCTGGAAAGCTGAGGTCGCCAGTTCAAAACCCTGAGCTTACCAGTCAGGGCACATATGGGAGTTGATGCTTCCTGCTCCTCCTCCTTGTGTCTCCCTTCTCTCTCTCTTTCTCTCTCTCCTCTCTCAAATGAATAAATAAAATCTTTAAAAAAATGTATCTCTGGACTTTTGTTTTCAATGAATTTCATCCTATCTCCACACACACAATATATGCATATGTATGTGTATATATAAACTCTAAATATGCACATATGCAAATACATGTTTTCTATACATATATAGATATATAATATACATATATAGCAAGAAAGAATAAAATTCATCTTCCTCACTATGTCATACTGAAAGTGTACACCTCTCTGTTTTTCTTTTAGTCCCATCTTTTAAAAACACTTTTTGTAAGAACCCTAAATATATAGAGATTATTATAAGATAGGCTTGCTAGTTGAGCAAGTGTTGAATACATTTTATTTGCTTTGGTTCCACTATGAACTGCAAAAAAATAAAACTCCATGATAAGTACACTTCTATGTAATAAATTTCATTCAGCTATGCTTGATGACAGAAGAGGGACATTTAAAGTTGTTAATAAGATACTTTTCAAATTTTCCAGAAAAATTGTACACCTCAGTATCCTACAACCCTTTACAAGAATTACAACAAAGTTCTCTCCTCTCCCCCAGTAACTACAGTGGTGCTTTCCAACCCAGAGCACTTTATACCCAAGGAAACTGTGACCAGGAAAACATGCCATAGATTTTGATGGTGTGTAAACTTAATGAAACTGATAGCAATACATTATTGCTGAAAGAAGACTGAGGTGATAGGCCACTGACACCTGGTAAAAAAAAAAATATCACAGGAGTAGAAAAACCTCTGTGAACTCTGCTTTAGAAATATTGTACAAAGAATTAAAGCAAAAACTTAGTTCTAAGAATACTGGTGAGCTTTTAAATTTTAAGGATTAATCAAAGGAGTATAATTATTTTATTAAAAAAATAAAAGGTAATTATTTGGTGTATTATTTCACTTGATACAAAAAAAATGAGCTAGAATAGTGAAAATAGAAAAACATCAACTCAATTGTACAGAAACAAGACAGACTTAAAAAAAAAAAGCCAAATGTTTTGCCTGGCAAGTTTTCAAGAATAAAATAATTTATAAATTTAATCATGTAAACACAAGAACAATAAAATATTATGACTTTTAAAATATATACAACAAATATAGCTCAAGTATAGATATTATTCATTTCTGTTACTATAAATAATATTTGGCTTATTGGAATTCACCAATACTCATTATAAACATGTAAAAAATTATGTTAATAATCAATATAGACTGACCAAGCAGTGGCGCAATGGATAGAGTGTCGGAGTGGGATGCAGAGGACCCAGGTTCGAGACCCCGAGCTCGCCAGCTTGAGCGCGGGCTCATCTGGTTTGAGCAAAGCTCACCATCTTGGACCAAAGGTCACTGGCTCGAGCAAGGGGTTACTTGGTCTGCTGAAGGCCCGTGGTCAAGGCACATATGAGAAAACAATCAATGAACAACTAAGGTGTTGCAACGCGCAATGAAAAACTAATGATTGATGCTTCTCATCTCTCTCCGTTCCTGTCTGTCTGTCCCTGTCTATCCCTCTCTCTGACTCTCTCTCTGTAAAAAAGTAAATAAATAAATAAATAAAAATAAAATAAAATAATCAATATAAGCAAGAAACAAAAATAAAATAGTGCATTAGTAATATATGTATAGGGAGAATTAATGTAGAGAATTATTTTATAACAATTACATAACAATTATATATATTTACTTATAGCTATTATACCTATTTTAAATACCGATGTGCTAAATAACATAAACCATATGTTATATATGAATTAGATAACATAGAAGCTTTTAATATAAGAAGGTATAAAATTACTCTTAATAAAGGGAAACTAATTTTTAGAGGATGTTAAACACTCTCTTTTCAAACCAGTTAATAACTCAAGATTCATTCCATTCTGCTTATTAAAAATATTACCAATTCGTTCAGGGGTCCTGGGTTCGATTCCCGGTCAGGGCACACAGGAGAAGCGCCCATCTGCTTCTCCACCCCTCCCCCTCTCCTTCCTCTCTGTCTCTCTCTTCCCCTCCCACAGCAAGGTTCCATTGGAGCAATGATGGCCCGGGCACTGGGGATGGCTCCTTGGCCTCTGCCCCAGGCCCTAGAGTGGCTCTGGTCGCGACAGAGCGACACCCCGAAGGGGCAGAGCATTGCCCCCTGGTGGGCAGAGCATAGCCCCTGGTGGGCGTGCCGGGTGGATCCCAGTTGGGCGCATGCTGGAGTTTGTCTGACTGTCTCTCCCCATTTCCAGCTTCGGAAAAATACAAAAAAAAAATATTACCAAAAATATATATAACATTTTAAGATGAGATAATTTAAAATAAAATTAATTTAATACCAGAACAAGTGATAATGATGTGTTTGTTTTAACTGTCAAATTACGTATCTAGATGGAAGTGTAACCAACCCCACCATTATTTTAACATTGTTACTGTAAACAGTGACCTGCTAATTACTATATGACCACAGATAAATAGTCTGCTTGCTTAAGAACTCTAGGAACTATTCAAAAGAAGCAGACTCTGAACTTAAGACACTGCAGCTCTGGAAGATCTATCTAACAACAGAAATAAGATGATGTAAAACCAGGATGAGGAGCACCAGACTGCAGCTTGACCCCCTCCCAGATGACTATCAGAACAAACGATGTCGACTTATATGCAGCACACTCAACAGAAAGCCCACAAACACCTCTGGTTTCCTTTGCTTTGCTCCTCACTTCTCCAGCTCATAAAAACCCCTGTCTGCACAGAGCTGTTAAAATGATCTTTGCAATGTGAGTCTGCAGTCCCCTCTAGCTGCCTGCTCTTGAAAAAACCACTTCTTCCTTCCACCAGCTCTTGGCTCTTTCTTTCCTTTTAAAATTTTCATTGATTGATACTAGAGAAACAGAAAGAAGGAGGAAAAGAGAGAGACAGAGAGGGAAAGAGAGAGAGGCATTCATTTGCTGTTCCACTTGTGCATTCATTGGGTGCTTCCTCTATGCACCCTGACCTGAATGGAACCCACAATCTGGTAGTTTCCAGAGGATGCTCTAACCAACTGAGCTAACCGCAAGGGCTCAGTCCTTGTTTCTTGATGACTGGCTTTCCAGCATCAGGTAGCCGAACCTGGGTTCAGTAAAGGAAGTATAGACATTACTTACAAAATTTGCTATATTTTCGTAAGTAACAAAATAAATATAATGTTCTGTTGGTGAATAGGGACTTTGAAAATTCTGGTATCAAGACTCTTTTTATCCACTCCCCTACTTCCAGGGTCTAGTGTTTTTGGGTGGTGGTTTAGTTTTTGAAAGAAAGAATAGATGTCTTGATATAAGTACAATAAACAAGGTTTCTAGCTATTTTAGAATGTTAGGTAAATAAATAATTGTGTTTTCTATATATATGAGAAAGACAGAAAATAGAGTGAGTAGCTATAAAGATAGAATCTCATTTGCTTTCTTTATTTTAGTAAGGCTGTGAATAAAAAAGGACCTATGTAGCAAGTCTGACAAACTTGGTTACTAAAAGTGACCGCAGAGGGTAATCAGATCACAAATTCCTAATTGGGCACGTCATGTGGGTAATCACTCCTCAGGCCTGCAAGTTTTTTATCTTTGCCTTAAGCAAGCCCTGTCCATTGTTCCTGTGCATTTAGGTTAACACACTTCTGAAATGCCAGAAAATTCTCTTGTTCAGACCTCTCAAGAGGTATAACCACCCTCAAGGAAGGACATAAAATACATCATATATCCAAATTAAGTAAATGTAAGCACATATATAGAAAGACTACTAAAAGAACTTTGATACAATAACTGTTCTTACTGTATATATACAATATGAACTTTCATCCTGTGATTCTGTTTAAAAGTTTTAAACTGGTAATGACAAACCAAATAGCTTTTAATGATCAATAATAGATTTTTGTGCAAGTTTGAAAAACATTGCCCTAAAACTTTTGAGGGTCTTACTCTAGATCAGTGATGGGCAATCTTTTGAGCTTGGTGTGTCAAAATTTGCCAAAAAAACCAAGCATAACTCAGGTGATGTGTCACTTTGAGAAAAAACACATAATTTGTGATATTTATAGTTTAAATAACAAAAATGTATAATTGTAATATATAACTAGATTTAATAAACCAAAAACTAATTATTTAATTGCCTGCTTAGTGACTTCTTTGTTCATCTGTCAGTCGGTTTCTTTTGTTGGTCTTGATATTATTTAACTTGTGTGGGGTGCCATGAACTAAGATAAGTGAGGGGGAGGGGGAATTCTTTAACTAACCTTCCTATTAGTGACTTTTGTTGCTGAATTTCATTGGCTAAATATTCAATTGAAGGTTGGTATTTTGTACACTTCAAGCCCAAGCAAGTGCTACTAACTTTATCTATCAACCTGTTTCTTTTGTTGGTTTTGATATTACTTAACGCTAAGAATAAGGTCTCACAAAAGTACATAAAGGGAAAATTGTGAGTAAAGCCATTGCTATATTTTTCAGGGTGCTAAAAGTATCTGGTAATCGGTTCCAGGCACTCCAAATTTCCTGTTCATAGTGGCACTCCTCTTGATTCACCAAGCGGCACCTTTCCAGATTCTCAAGCTTTGACTTCCAGTCCAGATGCTGTCTTGAAATTCTGCAAGTTGCATCTTATGTAAATTAAGATGGCTGCCGCTATTTCTAATGGCAGGAAATGGCACCCATAGCACAGGCCCTTGACTTTCCCAGCCTCCCCCTCACTTATCTCAGTAATGACGGTCAATTAGAAATCCACGACACCCCAGAATAGTAGATTGAATGATGGTTGCTGTGGTTATGTGGTTGCTTGTAATGGCAATCACAGGGCCCCCAGAGATGCATCCCCTGTGGCATTCCACTGCTCCCTGCTCCACCAGACGGAAGTGAGGTCAAAGATCCCCTAATGGGCTAACTGGAAGTCCCAGAACTAGACGCTCTGTGCCGGAGTTCTGTTGTTTTGACCTGCAGACCTCCAGCACAGAGTGTCTACACTACAGCAAATGTTTTATCTTTGGCTACTGCACCTGACTGTGCAGGAGCCGAGGATGAAACGTCCTTCTCGGCATGTGGCCATATACTTCTCTGGTATGTGACCGTGTGTCATCGAAAATGGCTACGTATGTCAGTGCTGACACATGTGTCATAGGTTCACCATCACAGCTCTAGGTGTTTATCTAATCTTTTCTAGGAATTTTTCATCCTCCAAATTTACCATTGCCTTAGTCTCTAAAAAAGACAGATTTAAGCTCACAAAGAATCCAAACACATCCTATTTCTCAATGACTTCCTTTTGTAGAATACTTAAAGAAAAATAATGCTGAAATGATGAGAGGGAGAGAGGTAGAAAGGGAAGGAGGCAAAAAGGAAAAGAGTAAACAGAATAAGAATGAAAGGGAGAAAGCGAGAAAAGAAAGGAGGAACAATGGAAGGAAGAAAAGAAAGAGACAAAATAAAGAAGGAAAGTAAAAGTTTTACTAGTTATAAAAGAAAAGAATGTTTCCTTGTCATTATATCTTATTCTGTCTTAAGGCCATATTGGAAGTTGGAAATATGTTGGTTAGCAGGAAACAACAACAATAACAAAATTACCTAAAGATATAATTTGTTACTTTTTCTCTCAAAGGGAATGGGATTCTACAATCATTTTATCAGAGTATGTTGTTTTTAGAAAGTGCTAGAGATACAAATTCAAATTTTTAAAGATCCTCTTTTATGCAGCTTCCATTGAAAAGCATCATCCTTCTATTAATACAACATTGCTTCAGAAAGCAAGGTTACAACAGAATTGATTAGGTAAACACTTTCTTTAGTTACACTGCAGTCGATAAAATCAGGTAGCCTTAATTGGATTTAGAGTTTCAAAAGACTCTTCAGAAAAACATATACAAACCATTTCTTAAAGTGCTTTTCTTTAGATTGCCAACACCACTCCTTATGTGCTAAATGTTATTATTTTCAAAATTAAAGAGTAATGTTCCACAGACATTGTCCCTAATTTCTAACCTGGAATAGCTCTTTACTCATTGTTTGAGTAAATACACTAAAAAGTGATGAGTAACATTCCTATGTCTCAACTCTAACTATATATCTATTGATCAAATCTGAGTTATAAATTCATTGACACACACACTTTAGATTTCTAAAAATTTCTGAATGCATATTGTCTTCTGTAACAGATAAATTGAAAATTAAATTAAATGACTTGGAAGACAAAGTTCTCTATCATACTATTTATTGTTTGTTTTACAAAGTGTTTCTTATATGACTTTGTAAATGACATTATATATACTAATTTTTATAAAATTTTACTATCAGTTATACTTTAATGCATTGTTTAATTTTGAGAAACCAGTCATTAAGACAAAGTCTTATTATTAAAGTAGATTGAATATCTTGTACAGGGCCATAGACTGTTGGCCTTTAATGCTACATTAATACATTAATATAACTTCAAAAAATTAGTGAGTCTTTTTCTACTCTGAATTTAGTAAGAAGTTTTTTTTTAATTGAAGCAATGATGACAAAAATGTGTTCTGTAACATTTTGAAGAAGGTTGAGAAGGCTTGATCATCACAGATGAAAAGAAGGTGCCCTGGCTGGGTAGCTTAGTTGGTTCAAACATTGTTCCAGCACTTAAGGTTATAGGTTTGATCCCTGATCAGGCAGTATGCAAGAATCAGCCAAAGAATTCATTAAGTAGAACAACAAATCAATGTGTTTTCCTCTTTCTCTCTCTCCCTCCACTTTACTCTCTCTCTCTCTAAAATCAACAGAAAAAAAAAAAAGAAAAGAAGCTATGAGTGCTGAAGAGATTCTATTATTTTCCTAAGAAATTATAAACTATGAATGAAGAAACAATCTACACAGTATAAAAAAACTTGTACAGTATCACTTAAAGTACTTTAAGTGAAAAACATGGGAATATATATGTATATAAAAGAATCATAATATTTGTAAATTTCAAGCTTCAGGAAAAATAAAAGGCCTGACAATCTTAAAGGTCCATTACACATGAACAGTATTATATAAATAAACTCTTAGAGTAAAAGTAAGAAAATGACTATGATAAAAAAATCAAGGCCCTGGCCGGTTGGCTCAGTGGTAGAGCGTCGGCCTGGCGTGCAGAAGTCCCTGGTTCGATTCCTGGCCAGGGCACACAGGAGAGGCGCCCATCTGCTTCTCCACCCCTCCCCCTCTCCTTCCTTTCTGTCTCTCTCTTCCCCTCCCACAGCGAGGCTCCATTGGAGCAAAGATGGCCCGGGGGCTGGGGATGGCTCCTTGGCCTCTGCCCCAGGCGCTAGAGTGGCTCTGGTCATGACAGAGCAACGCCCCGGAGGGGCAGAGCATCGCCCCTGGTGGGCGTGCCGGGTGGATCCCGGTCGGACGTATGCGGGAGTCTGTCTGACTGTCTCTCCCCGTTTCCAGCTTTAGAAAAATACAGAAAAAAAAAATCAATATACTCAATTTTTCCCACTTATAATCTCAATGTACACCATCCAAAGTATTATATATAGCAATTCCATTATTTTTTTTCAGACTTCTGAACTCATATGTCCATAAGAGTATCAATCTGTTTATGCTGAAGTATAAGGTTTTGCTCTTTCCCCTTTTTATTGAATTCCTTGGGGTGACAACTGTTAACAAAACTATACACGTTTCAGATGAACAATTCTGCAACACATCATCTGTATTGTGTGTTCACCACCCCAAGTCTAGTCTCTGTCCATCCTCAATTATCCCTCATCCACCTCACTGCACACCTCCTTTTCCTGGCAATCATCATACTGTTGTCATGTCCGTGAGTTTCTTTTCTCTCTTTATTTTTTCTTTTTCATTTTCTTTCTCTTTTTGGCTCAGTCCCTCCACACCATTCCACCACAGCATTTATTGATAAGATTACATAATTTTACCCTTTATTTTGTTTATATGCTGTGTCTTGCTAATTAAATTGTGGTGTACCAACCTTACATCCCAGAACTGAATCTCATTTATTCTTTTAAATGTATTGCTAAGTTTAGTTTGCTAATATTTTGTTGAGAATTTTTGCATCTAAATTCACCAGGAATATTGGCCTATAATTTTCTTTCTTTGTAGTGTCTTGTTTCATTTTGAAGTTAAGATAATGCTGGCCTTATAAAAAAAAGTGTGAATGTTTTCTCTTTTGAAATTTTTCTAATAGTTTGAGAAGAGTGGATGGTCATTCTTTTTTGCCTGTTTGGTAAAATTAACCTGTTAAGACATCCATTCCAGGACTTTTATCTGTTGGAAGGTTTATTTATTTTTATTATTACTGCTTTAATTTTATTAGTTATAATTGGCCTACTCCAATTGTGTGTTTCTTCTTAATTCAGTTTTGAAGTTTGTATGTTTCTAGAATTTATCCTTTTTTCCAGATTGCCCAATATGTAGGTATATAGTTTTTCATAATATTTTCTAATAATATTTTTTATTTCCATGGTATCAGTTGTTATTTCTTTTTCATTTCTTTGATTTTAATTATTTGGTTTCTATTTTCTTCTCTGTGTGACTGGTTAGTTTTATCTGTTTTGTTTATTTTTTCAAAGGACCAGCTTTGATTCCATTGATCTTTTGTATTGTTTTTTAGACTTTATTTTATTTATTTCCACTTGGGTCTTTATTATTAATTTTGTTCTACTTTCTTTAGGCTTTGTTAATTTTTATTCTTTTTCTAATTACTTTAGATGTAAGCTTAGATTGTTTAGTAGATAATTTTTTGTTTTTTAAAGAAGGCCAGTTTCGCTATAAATTTCCCTCTTAGGACTACTTTCATAGTATCTCCTAAATTTGGGGTTGTTATATTTTCTTTTTCACTTGTCTCAAGGTATTTTTTGATTTCTTCTTTTATCATATTGTTAACCCATTTATTGTTTAGTAACATGTTATTTAGCTTCCATGTGTTCATGTGGGTTTTTTTTTAGCTATTTTCTTTAAATAGATTTCTAATTTCATATCATTGTGATGCTTATTATGATTTTTATCTTCTTAAAAATATTCAGACTTGTTTTGTGGTCTAACATGTAATCTGTCTAAGAAAATGTTTTATGTGCATGTGAGAAAAAAAATGTACATTCTAATGCTTTGGGGTAAAATGCTTTAAAAATATCAATTAAATTCATGTGGTCTAATGCATCATTTAAAACTACTGTTTTCTTTTTTCTTTTTTGTCTTGAAGCTCTATCCAGTGATGGCAATGGACTGTTAAAGCACCCTTCTATGATTGTATTGTTGTCATTCTCTTCCTTTATGTCCATCAACAATTGTTTCATTTATTTAGGTCCTATTAAGTGTATAAATATTTAAAAGGCTATTATATCTTCTTGTTGAATAGATCCCTTTAACATTTTGTAATGCTCTTTATTGTCTCTTATTATGCCTTTGTTATAAAGTCTGTTTTTTCTAATATAAGTATTGCTATCCCAGTTTTATTTTTGTTTCAATTTGCATGAAATAACATTTTCTAATCCCTTACTTTAAGACTGTGTCTTTTGATCTAAAGTGATTCCCTTGTATATAGAATATTTATTTGTCTTATTTTCTTATTCATTCAGCTACTTTATGTCTTTTGATTGGTGCTTTCAAGCTGCTTACATTTAAAGTAATTATTGATAAGTACATACTTATTGCTTTTTTATTCTTTATAATTTTTATTTTTTTATTTTTTTACTTTCTTTCATCTTCTTTAAAAAATGCCTTTGAAATTTCTAGTAATTCTGGTTTAGGAGCGAAACTTCTTTAGCTTTTTTTTTTGTCTGGGAGATCCCTATTTCTCCTTCAATTTCAAATGATAGCCTTGCTGATAGAGTAATCTTGGTTGTAGGTGCATGCTTTTCATCACTTTAAATATTTCATGTCAATCCTTTCTTGCCTGAAATGTTTCTGCTGAGAAATCAGCTGGAAGTTTTATAAGAGCTTTCTCGTAAGTAACTGTCTTTTGTCACTTCTAAGATTCTCTCTTTGTCTTTCACCTTTGACATTTAATTATAATTTGTTTTGTTGTGGGCCTCTTTGAGTTCATCTTGTCTGGGACTCTGCTCTTCTTGAACTTGTGTGTCTATTTTCTTCACCAGCTTCAGAAGGTTTCCAGTCATTATTCCTTCAAATACATTCTTAATCCCTTGCTCACTCTCGTTTTCTTCTGGTACCCCTATGATATAGATGTTGTTATACTTAATGCTATCCCAGAGGTCCATTAAACTATATTTTTTAAATTCTTCTTCTTTTTGCTGCTCTGATTGTTTTCCAAATCACTGATTGACTCTCGGCTTCATCTAGTCTGCTCTTGATTACTTCTAGTGTATTATTTAGTTCAGATATTGTAGTTTTTAGACTTTATTTATTTATTTTAGAGAGAGAAGAGAGAGAGGGTGAGAAGGTGGGGAGGAGCAGAAAACATCCAACTCCCATATGTGCCTTGACCAAGCAAGCCCAGGGTTTTAAACTGGTGACCTCAAAGAGTTTCAGGTAGACACTTTATCCACTACACCACCTCAGGTCGGGCAAATGATTTATACTCTTTTTTATTATTATTCATTTTAGAAAGGAAAGGGGAGAAAGAGAGAGAGAGAGAGAGAGAGAGAGAGACAGACAGAAAAAGGAGGAGAAGCAAGCATCAACTCTAATATGTGCCTTGATCAGGCAAGCCAGGGGTTTCTAACTGGCAACCTCAGTATTATTATATTCTTTATTTCTGACATTTTTATGATTTCTTCTTTGTTGTTGTTTGTTTATTATCTCTTGTTTATATTATTGATGAGTTTATCTACTCTTCTCCAAAATTCCTCAAGCATTCTTATAATCATTATTTTGAACTTTGTATCTAGTACATTGCTTGCCTCCATTTTTTAAAATTATTTTTCTGAAGATATCTTCTCTTTTATCATTTGGGGCATATTTCTTTGTCTCCCCATTTTTACTGCCATCCTATATGTGTTTGTGTGTATTAGGTAGATCTATTATGTCTTCTAAATTTTATGTTGTGGCCTTAATTAATAGATGTCATGTGAAACACAGTGGCACAATTGTCTTAATCAGCCTACAACTCCAAGAATTTTTCTTGTATTGGCTATGTAAGCCTTCCTATTACAGTTGAGTTTTGATTGCTTTTGGCTTGTCCATGGGTAGAATTAAGCCTCAGGCTGGCTGACTATGAGGATTGACCTTAACCACAGTATGTAAGCTACTTTGTGAAGGCTGATCCCATGAAGCAAAATTTAACCCAGCAGGGCCTGGTGTCTGTTGAGATCTCTCTTCTGGTCAGCCACTTATGGAGCAATTGAGCCATACTATTATATGATTTGATGTTTACCAGTGGCTGTGTTTGTTCTGAGGCTTCCTGGTAGGGACTTTGGTACAGGTCAATGTCAGATGCTGCGAGTGACCAGCCCTGAGAAACCTGTGAAGGGCTACAAGATGATCCATAGTTGTGGCACCTCTGCTGGCCTGGGTGTTTGTAGGGGGTGCCAATCTGTATAACAAGGCCAGCTTCCATCAATGACAAACTTGGGGAAGCTTATCAAAAGGCCCAAGGCATTCTAAGATCAATTTCTTCCTGTTGCCTGCATGTTAACTCACTGAAAAAACCTCTAGCAGTACACAAGTTGCATGAAGTAGGTTCTCAGTGAGTTAGTACCAGAAGAGATGAATGGTAGATACAGATTCTCACTTGTTAGCAGTAGTGGGTCAGAAGTCACTCAGCCAAACTCTCCTGGAACAACAATGCCAGTTGCTACCTGCGTGGGTCCTGCAGCTTTGTGGTAATGCAGGGTCTCAGGGATGCATCAGAGTGAGACCAGTAGGTTTTATGAGGCTAAAGCAGATTAAGATTTGGTCATATGGAGAGAGGGCTTTGTATAAGAATGATGACGTTGGTCTGGGTCCATAGGGAAAAATGAATCTTTCCCCAAGCCACACTACTGAGCATCACTGACACTCCCAGATTCTGTCCAGATTTCCTCAAGAGCCTTCCAAGAACAACTGTACCACATACTGCAGCTGATTCTTCAGTAGGACATGTGAAGTTGGTGAGGTTGGTGAGGTTGGGTGTCAGGAACCTGAGGCTATTGTGTCTCCCCAGGATAATGCCATATGGATAGAAGTGGTGGGCCCAGGGTGGGTGGCATTTGTGTGTGGTTTGGGAGAGGGACTCAGCATAGAGACATAGGGACTCAGGACAGACATTGGTGGCTGTCCCTATAGCCCTCTCTCTGAAGCTACACATTCCAGTCACTTTGTGTATGAATCCAACCTGCTCTGAGCCACTGTCCCTCAGAGTTAAGGGTGAGAGATCACAGAAAAGATTTTGTGCTAGTCATTGAAGAAAATGCCTGGATTTCTAGCAGTCTCTTATCTCGCTCTGGTGGACAGGGACCCACTGATTTTCACAACCAGATAATATGATACATGGGCTTCCATTCCCATTCATGATGCTCTGGGCTAGGGTACCTGGTGTGGGGTTAAGACCCCTCACTCCTCAAGTGGCAGCTTTGCAGCTCAGATATCCATCTGGATTTAACAATGCTGCATGTGGGTTCAGGTCGGTTGTAAGACTTTTGTTCAGCAGTCTTCAGTTGATTATTCAGATTGATTGTTTTATAATTCAATCAATCAAAGTTGTAATTCTAATTTGGTTCTGGGAAAAGGTGATTGTATTTTCCACATACTTCATTGCTATCTTTGTTCTCCCTCAAGGACAATATCTTATTCTCTAGTTTCTACTGAAGTGACTGGGCTAGTTCAGTGTAAAGCTGAAAAAAATCTCCCAAGTGCTTTTCTTTGAGACAAGCATCAGTTAGATGTTAAGCAGAAATACTTGTGTACTGTTGTCATTTTTTCTCAAACTCTTACAATGATATGCTCTCGTGGATGGCATTTGATAAACTGAATAACATTTACTGCTTCACTGAGGGCAGACTCAGGTGAAATTACATTTTATTTATTTTTTTTTTCAGAAAGTATATGGTAATAATGAATACAACCTGACCTGTGGTGGTGCATTGGATAAAACATTGACCTGGAACTCTGAGTTCACTGGTTCAAATCCTTGATTTCCCTGGTCAAGGCACATATGAGAGTTGAGGCTTCCTGCCCCTCTCCCCTTCTCTCTCTCTCTACACTCTAAAATGAATAAATAAAATCTTAAAAATAAATAATGAATACAGTGGTCTCCCAATCATTGCTTCATGGATGCTATGTCAGCTGTCCATAACCATAGAATAGATAAGGTTTTCTTGGGTAAAATAAATAAACTTTGGAAATGGTGTAATTAGAGCTTAGAGCTACTGATACATTGAGAAATGTCAGTGTAATAATTTTCTTTCTTAGCCCACCAAGTTATAAGGGTTGAAGACCCAAAGGCAGAGAAATATTTCAAGCCTCTATGATCTAAAATTTGAGAGGTAGCATTGCTGCATATGGTTCACGTACCACAATAGTATTTAAAAAGTCAATTAGGCAAGGCAATTTGAAGTGTATGTGGAAAAGAAGAAATTTGAAGCCAATGTCTGATACTTTCAAATAAAACTTAATATGAAAAAGCAAGTGAAAGACTATACTTTCAGAGATCATTTCTATAGTTTGAAAAAGCAAGTGAGATCTTCTTTAATTCTCACCCCAAAGAGACATGGAAAGGCTAAGATTGTACTGAAACACTTGAAGTTATTGGATGATCTGAATGAAAAGACACAATAGGCTTACAGTATTCTGCAATGAGGCATGGTAATTATATGATCATAGAGATTCCTTTCCAAAGACCTAAAAAGGCATATGAGTTATATTGTAATAAGAGGACAAAAATGACCAAAAAGTGGACAGTCTTTCAAAAACACTCTGTGGCTAAGTAAGCACTCTCTACCCACTTCTAGGACTTAGACTTAACATAGAGTATAACTGATATCTTTTTGTCAATTATCATCTTCTACTAAGGACCTTTTAGAGTTTTCCTTCAAACTGTCACAATCCCAGATAGAATTTTAATACCACATACACTGTATGTCTGTTTATGTACTATATGCATATCTATGGTTCATAAATGAAAATAGTAAGTTATTTTCATCCACTTCCAAAAATCCTCTTTTTACCCCCTTGGAAACTACATTGTTCACACAATAAGAATGCAAATTCATGGCCCTCTGCAAAGATTCTCAAAGTTCTTGACCTTAAAAACTCTTTACATTCTTAAAAATTATTGAGGACCCTAAAGTATTTTTGTTTATATGGTTTTTACATATCAAAATTTACCACATATATAAGGAAACTAAGAATTAAAATATCTATTTAAAATTTTATTTTAATATATCATTTATAAAATAATTACATTTTAATAGAAATTGTTTACTATATGTGAAAATAACTATATAATCCATAACAAACAAAAAACATGTTAAGAGTGGTATTGATTAAATTATTACAATTTTTTTTATTTCTTGTATAATAAAAGTTAGAGGTTATCTGGGTTTTTATATCAATTTCTGATTCCATAATTTAGGATTTCATACTATTTTCATTTCAATTAAACAAAAAATTTACAGAGCTTATAAAATTTCCAGGTGTGAAAGAATATATAAATATGATGGCTGACATAACTTTGTAGCCTGTGTTTGTATGCAGCATATTTTTATATATATTTTTGAATATTTATATTTTTAAGACTTTAATAATAACTAAAACAAATTTGTATATCCTTGGGCAGGGCAAAATATTCCATGAAATAACATTGTTTAGTAATATTGTATTTGAGAGTTTATAAAAGGGACACTATTTGAGTAATATAATACGCTTAGAAAATAAACAATATGAACTTCATATAGTTACTAAGAAGTGCTTCAATAGTGTGCAACTTGTTCCTTGGTTCTATTTTACTAGATTTTATGTTCTAATACTCTAAAAAGAGCATACGATATGAAGGAATTTATATATTTCCAATAAAAGTTTTAAAAGGCATTTTAATTTTCTTTTTTTTTTTTTTTCTTTCTTTCTTTCTTTCTTTCTTTCTTTCTTTTTTAGTGACAGGAGGGGAGGTAGAGACACTGCTTCAAAAAGGCATTTTAATTTTAAATTAGATGCTTTAATGTAAATAATAATACATTTAATTTCAAATAAACATTATCTTAAATCTCACAAGTTCTTACATATTAAATTTCACAAGCATATACATTAAAAAAATCTGAAGTCTCTGTATATTGAACTCATTTAGCTTCTTATCTCCCTGAGGCTCATTGGACATCAATATTTAACAATGGTTTAGACATCACTTGCTCCAGATGGACTCCTTGGGGATAAGTCTAAACTTCACATATGGTCTTAATTCGTACAGAGGAGGATTAGCAATTATAACATGTAAAAGGCTCATGAGTTAGAATAGTAAAGAATTGTTCTTAAATGGTTCAAAGAATTGTAACCAGATGCATATTCAATATATTAACGATTCTGCTTCCAAGTTTAATTTTACCTGCAATTGTAATTGATTCTACAAGTTTTCCCAATCTCCCACTGATGTACTTGCCATCTGGAGAAGCCACATACAGTGACAGTATTAGCTTTGTGCATAATAAGCAATTGGAGAATGGGCAAAACTTTGTTTTTCCTTCCGTTATATACACCTTATTTTCAAATCTAAAGAATCATTTCACTGCTCAAGTCCCGTATTTAGGTAGAGAAAAGCATGTCAATGTCTAATATTAATAGTATATAATGTTACTTAACTTTAATTTTCATACTATTATCAAGAGTAAATAATTAAGCCCTGGCCGGTTGGCTCAGCGGTAGAGCGTCGGCCTAGCGTGCGGAGGACCCGGGTTCGATTCCCGGCCAGGGCACACAGGAGAAGCGCCCATTTGCTTCTCCACCCCTCCGCCGCGCCTTCCTCTCTGTCTCTCTCTTCCCCTCCCGCAGCCAAGGCTCCATTGGAGCAAAGATGGCCTGGGCGCTGGGGATGGCTCTGTGGCCTCTGCCCCAGGCGCTAGAGTGGCTCTGGTCTCAACATGGTGACGCCCAGGATGGGCAGAGCATCGCCCCTGGTGGGCGTGCCGGGTGGATCCCGGTCGGGCGCATGCGGGAGTCTGTCTGACTGTCTCTCCCTGTTTCCAGCTTCAGAAAAATGCAAAAAAATAAAAAATAAAAAATAAAAAAAAAATTAAAAAAAGAGTAAATAATTATTTATAAAGCTAATTGTAATAATTATTTTTCTTAAACTAAATCATTTATAGTCTATAATAAAGTTTATGAATATGATACAAATACATATTTTAAGTTTTTGTTATTTTTAACAATAAGATTTGCTATATATACATATATATATACACACTTATATCCATTCATTCTTGACATAAAAATAAGGTTAGTATTAAAAAATATATTTCAATTTTAAAGAGAATTTTGAAGGAAAAAAATCATTGTTGAATAATAGTACAAGATATTCATTAATAAACTGTCCATTGTTCATCAGTTTCATCTAAAAGTTTGACAAGTTACTACATATGCTAAATTTGAGTAGGGCAGGACAGTTATATTTTCAAAGGGCTTTATTTGTAAAGAATTCTCCATAATAAGATATCATTAGAGACCTGTGTTTGAATATTTTATGAATAGCTGATGTTCCATGAGACTGAATTAAATTTCATATAAGAAACTATCATATTCAAAGCAACTGTCTACTGTAGATTAGATCTAGTTTAAATAATTTTATATAAAAATCAATTCTAAGGTAAACCTTAAAAGCATATTAAATGCTTTGCATGAACTAACTTAACATATAAATTGAAGACCATGTGATATATATATATATATATATATATATATATATATATATATTATTAATGGAATAAAAACTTCTTCGACCTTTCCGTTTTTGAGTGTGTGGTGATTAGCATTCATTTTAGTCTATATTGTACCATTTCATACGACAACTAAAGTTAGCTATAAGATTCAATGTAGTCACCTGAACTTAAAGGAAAATGCCAAATCAAAATAGCTACATCATAATATAACTAATGGAATGCTTCTGGAGTTTCCAGTAATATTGATACTATAAAAATACTATACCCTAATACAACAAATTTATGGAGGAAATTATAACATATTTTCCTCAGTAATATATGCTGGTCTTATGATCACTGGTCGCCTGATTAATTGTCAATGGAAGGGGCGATGAATTATACACACTACAATAAAAACACTTTTTTATTTTTTGTCTGTATATTTCAGAATTTCTATAGTTCTGGTAAAAATGATTTTTTTAAAGTGAGAGAAAAGGAGATAGAGAGACAGACTTCTGCATGCACCCTGACCAAGATCCAAGCTATCCTCAGTGCCCCCCGGACGGAGACTCAAACCATTCCAGCCAGTGGCTATGAGGGAGAGAAGAAGTGAAAAGAAAGGGAGAGAAGCAGATGGTTGCTTCTCCTGTGTGTCCTGACAGGGGTTTGAAACCGGAAGGTTTGCACATGGGGCTAAGGCCCCATATACTGAGCCAAACTGTCAGGGCCAAAAAATGATTGTTTTCAGTAATTCTCCAATACATCTTTATGAAAACAGTAGGAAAGGGGAGAACTTGGAAGCCAGAAGACTGGATTTTTAGTAAGTGTGTAATGTTAGACAAGGGTTTGATATTTCTGTGCAGCAAATTTCTTATCTATTAAATAAATTTGTTTGTGATACCTTTTAAAGTTTTTATAAAGGAATAATGTGTTTAAAAGAGTATAAATACTTAGAACATTACAGGTACCTAGTAAATACTCAATGAGGAAGTTATTTAACATATTTGTTAAAAAGAAGCAATCAAAACCAGTATCAATTATTTTAAGCCAAAAAAAAAAAAATCCCAAAACAAAAAAACCCAGTACATATTATACTGAGTTATCTTGAAATGTACAAATTTTCTGTTGCATGTGATCAAACAAATTATATACTTGTGATGGTTTTTGTAGTTTTAATTTTTATCCTAACTTTAATTTTAAAGAAAATTAGATAAAAATATAAAGTGAATACACACACACATTTTTGGACAGTTGTTAGGACCAACTATCACCAACTGCCCACGTAACCAAAAACTTATGCTTCTGAAATTTTGTGATGTAAATTTCATATGTAGAACAATCAAGCTGCCCTACATGTTCCACTCATTACAGATGCTGTTTTTTGAATATACTTTCTTTAATCTCAATCTGTTCATAATTGTACTTTTTCTATAAACGAATTAAAGGGGGTTACTTTTACATCATTTATTTTTAGAATGACAAATTACTATGTCTCCAGAAAACAACTAGTAAATAGAGAAAGGTTGCAGTAGTACAAATAATGCCTAAATAAAATTATTATTATTTATTTATTTACTTTGTATTCATTTTTAATATGGAAACCACAGAGAAGCAAGTTAGTAAGCCATTTAACTTGATTAAGGAAAAAGAGTATTAAATGTGAAATCTTAATGTCTTTACCATTGCTATTCTGCATATAAATGAGAAATTAAACAGCAGTTACATCAGTAGACACTTTATAATCTATAGGTCTAATTACAATACATTCTGAAAAGTATAAAATATAATTTTCACAATGTACTTTAACAGTGAATAGGAAACCCAGATTGGCTGGGCTTCTTAAAATATCAGATGCAGTGGATTTTGTTATATAACTAGTGTTTTATACAGCATAATGACACTTTATATCATATTTTACACCACGAGAAATTGAAAGTGAGTAAATTTTGATTAGTTGCAATATTATAAAAAGGTCATACAGAGGATAATGTAGTACTTGTATTTTTTTTATTGAAATATAATTTACATACCATAAAATTATTTTAAAGTGTAGAGCTCAGTTATTTTTAACATATTCTCAGACTTTTGCAACCATCACTGCCAGTTAAGTTTAAAATATTTTCATCACCTCAAAATAAAACTCTTTACCATTAGCAGTCACACTCCATTACTCTTTCTTTCCTTCAGCCCCTGACAACTACTAACCTGATTTCCGTCTTTATAGATCTGACTATTCTGGACATTTCATATAAATACAATCATGTCATACATGGCCTTTTGAGTCTTTTATTTAGCATTCTGTTTTCAAGATTTATTCATGATTTAGAATGCAATAGTATTTTATTTCTCTCTATGGCCATGCACTATTCTATTGTTAGGTACAGCATCTTTGTTTATTCACTCATCAGCTGATGGATATTTGAGTTGTTTCTAGTTTTTGGCAATTATATGTAATTCTTCTGTGGATATTCATGTACAAGATTTTGTGTGGACCTATATTTTCATTTTTGTATGAGTGGAATTGGTGGATCAGACAGGAGCTCTATGCTATTCTTTGTAAGAATTTTCCCATTTTTCAAGTCTATATATAGTGTCCTGCTAAAACAAATTACTACAAACATACTGGCTTAAGATATATAAATTTATTATTTCACAGTCTGAAAAAAAAAGTCCAAAATTCACATGTCAAGTGTGAGCATGTTCACTCTGAAGGCTGTAGGCAAATACCCTTCCTCGCCTCTTTTAGTTTTCGGTGGTTCTTAGCATAGCTTGGCTACTGCAAAATAATGCAATGTTTCTTTCTATCTTTCCAAGGCCTCCTTTTCCACTGTGTATTCCCCCCCATTCCTCTTAACATAAGGACATCAGTTATTGATTTTAGGGTCCATTTTAAACCCAGGATGATTTCATGCCTGATTACAACTGCAAAAACAAAATAAGGTCATATTACAATGCTCTGGATAGACATCAATTTTTGAAGAACATTATTCAACCAACTACAATGGCCGAACCATTTCACATTCCCACCACAAGGTATGAGGGTTCCATTATCATTGCATTGTTGTTAAAACTCGTTACTCACTGAATATTTTTATTATAAACATCCTGCTGAATGTGAAGTAGAATCTCACTGTAGATTTTATTTACATTCCCTCATAACTAATGATATTGAACATCTCTTCTGTTGTGCTTATTATGTGTTCTGTTCTTGCTTTGTATTCTGCAGATGTCTGTCAGGTCTATTCACAGATAGTATTTTTCAAGTTTTTTATTCTTTTTTTCTTTTTCTATTTAGTTTTTCTGTCCATTGTTAATGGTGGAGTATTGAGTATCCAAATATTATTATTAAATTGTCTAGTTTTTAGTTCTATTCTGTTTTTTTTATGTACACTGAGTCTATTTTTAGGTGCATATACGTTAATAATTATTATATCATCCTACTGGCTCACTATTTGACTATAAAATATTTTTCTTTGTCTTTAGTAATAATTTTTGCATTATTTTTATGATTTAGTTTAGCCATCTTTCTTTCTTTCTTTCTTTCTTTCTTTCTTTCTTTCTTTCTTTCTTTCTTTCTTTCTTTCTCTCTCTCTTTCTTTTCTTTTTCTTCTTTCTTTCTCTCTCTCTCTCTCTCTCTTTTTAATTAAGTGGGAGGTGGGAAGGCAGAGAGACAGACCAGCAAGCCCCCTATGGGGTGGTGTTCTGCCCATCTAGGGTATTGCTCCATTGCTTGGCACATGAGATGAGCTTTTCTAGCACCTGAGGCAAGGCCACGGAGCCATCCAGAATGCCTGGGGCCAATTTGCTCCCATTTGAGCTATGGCTGCAGGAACGGAAGAGAGAGAGAGAAGAGAAAGAGCGTGGGGGGAGGGGTGGGTAAGCAGGTGGTCTCTTCTCCTGTGTGCCCTGACTGGAAATTGAACCCAGGACTTCCACACACTGGGCTGATGCTCTACTGCTGAGCCAACCAGCCAGGGTCTGATTATTATTTTCATAATATATATATGTATGTATATATATATATATTTCATATATATATATGTCCATGCTTTAATTTAACTCGATTTATAGCAATCTTGTTTGGATTATGACCAATTTAATTTCAGTACTATATGAAAAGTACTCTAAACCTCCATTAATTCCTCATTTTTTTGTGCTCTATTGTTACAAAAATGATATCTTTATAATTTATAAGCCGTGAGGGTATTTAGCCAGTTTGCACCAGTTTGGCAGAACCAATACCTAATTTTTGTTGATTTCAGTGAACCAGTTGTTACAATGGCCCTTGTAATCAGTGTGCACCTGGGCAGCCGCCCAATGTGGAAATCCCCAGCTTCCATCTTAGTCTTCTTTAATGTTCATCTGTGCAACAGCATATTCTAAACACCCATAGTAATGTTCATTCTGTTCATATGTGAAAAAAATTGTGAGAACACCAATCAAGAATCAATATGGAAATATGTTAAATAACAGTTTTATTGTTTTCTGTCAGGTATTATTTAATATTTTTCACTAACATTTTAAAACTCTTTTCTATAACATAACCTAGTTTTGTGTACCTCTTTTATTTTCTTATTAAATGCATAAAATAATAAACTACCTTTTGGTATATCATTTTTTGTTTTTTAGACTTTAAATGGTCAGTAGGGCAGAGAACTAGTTGTTAAATTATTTGAATACCGCACAGGTTATAAGTTATCAAAATAAGTTTATAATTTTAAGGCAGCTTTATATAGTTGTCTTTTACATCATGTAGAAAATAAAAAGTGCTATAAACATGTTTATGCTTACACTGTCTTTATATTTTCCTATCTAGCTATAGTTATTTCTTAATGTAAATTTGATTAACTGTCTAGTGTTTTTTTTCATTTATACTAAATTTCTCTAATTTGGGGGAATGTCCTTATTTCTACTTCACTTTCAAAAAATAGTTAAGTAATTGAGAATTCTTGGTTAAGAGCTCTTTCTTGTCTGTTTTTGTTTTTCTCCCTAGCGCTCTGAATATGCCATCCCATATTGGCCTCTGTGTTTTCTGGTAAGAAATTGGTTGTTAAACTCTTTGAGAATTCTTTTTTACATAATAAATTACTTCTCTTGCTACTTTTAATATTCTCTCTTTGTATTTGGCTTTCAAAAATTTGATTAAACATGTCTATGTCTGGACTTTTTGATATTATTCTACTTGAAATTTATTTGAGCTTCCTTGATGTGTAGATTAATATTTATCATGAAATTTGAGAGGTTTTGTTCATTATTTCTTTAAATATTCATTTTGTCTCGTTCTTCTACCTCTCTTACTGGGACTCCAATTTTATGTATTTTGGAAGGCTTATTTGTGTTCCAAAGGTCTAATAGATTTTTAATTTTCTTTATTCTTTTTCTTTTTGTTCCTTACACTAGATAATAAAAATTATCCTACCTTTAAGCTTTCTAATTCTCTTATATTAGCTCAAATTTAATATTGAAACCCTCTAGTGATTTTTAAAATTTCAGTTATTAATAATTTTTAATTTTATAATTTTTTAGTCTTTTTATAATATCTGTACATTTTTTATTCTCTGATTAGTGAGATATGAACTCAAACTTTTCTTAAGTTATTTAGATATGGTCCCCTTTAGTTGTCATATTTATAATAGATAAAATAATGTTTTTTTTGGCTAAAAATTTTCCATCTGAGTTTTCACTTAAACAGTTTCTATTGACTCTTTTTTTTCTCAATATGGACCATTCTAGTTTCTTAGCATGTTTATATTACTTTTTGTTGAAACCTAGACATTTTAAACAATATAACATCCCAACTCTTGATATCAAAGTTTTCCCCTTCCCCAGGAATTGTTTTAAAGTAACTTACTGTTCTTGAAATGTGTATTATTTGTTATGTGCATTCGAGTTTCTGTTCATTTAGCTTCATGGTTGGCTAACAATAACAAGATTTCCTTCAATGCCTAGCACCATTATGTCTTGGCCTTTGGTGAGGGGTTCTCTTTTGTTGAGGCATGCTGGCAAAGCACAGATAGTCATTCCGTGACAACTCTGTCTTAACATTCATGTTCTGTTTATGCAGACCCTCACAGTTAGCCAGACCTGAGAGTTTAGAGCTTACTCGTGTCATTCCTGAACATACACAGAGCTCAGCAATGTGCATGACCTTCTTGTAAAGGCACCTATGGACATATTTTTCACCAGCTTTACCTTTGAACTTTTTTTTGTTGTTCTTGTTACATTCATTGCTTGTTCCAATATCACCTCTTTAGGCAACTGCTATATTAAACAATTTCTGCTGATTATTTTTGATAAGCAACCCATGTTCACATGGAAAGAGCTTTAAGGCAACTTTTATGAACGAGGTTTCTAGAAAATTATCGGAAAGATTTAATAATGACATTTCTCAAGGAGTGGGGCTTTTGGAAAGTTCAGTTTGCTTCTGCCCCTTTCAGTGACTGCATGGCTACTGGTTTTTATTATGGTTTCAGGTCTGTACATTTCAGACTACTATGAAACTGGAGAAAGAGGGATGAGAATAGCGCTAATTCAATACCACAAAGCTCATTTTTCTACAGAGTTAGCTATATATATATATATTTTTTTTTTCAATATATGCTCACTGGAGTTTTATAAGCCATGGGTTAATCTTTAGGGTTCTTAAAAAGTGATTTTTAACAATTTTGTCATTGTTCTCAATAGCTTTTATGAAGGAGAGCATTTTAGGAGTCTGTACTCTGTCTTTTCCTCTGACATTCACCACTACGTGTTTTTTTTTTTACTTTCTGTATGTATTCATATTAGCAATATCAATTAATTTTGTTTAGCTAAATATTATCTTTATAATTAATTTAGCTTCATCAATAATGTAGATTGAGATATAGTTAGGAATCCTTCTAAAAAACCCTGATGTAACAAGATATAGATGTGAGAAAACTGTTTTTCATCACTCATGCAAATAATTTAGAGACATATAGAAAATTGTCTTATAGGGTCACACTTATTTATATACTAGGAGTTTATAAAGTTATGGTACCATGAGGTAATTATAAGCATTTAATTAAAAATGTTGGAATAATGAGTGGTAAAATTTGCACATTGTGTTACAAGTTAAAAGCCAACCAGATTAAATAAAACAAACCCTGGCCAGGTAGCTCAGTTGATTAGAGTCAACCAGATACACCAAGATTGCCAGTTTAGTCCCTGATCAGGGTATATACAAGAATAAATCAATCAATGCTATATAAGTAAAACAACAAGTCGATATTTCTCTCTTACATTCTTTTTTTTTTTTGTATTTTTCTGAAGCTGGAAATGGGGAGAGACAGTCAGACAGACTCCTGCATGCGCCTGACTGGGATCCACCCAGCACGCCCACCAGGCAGCTACGCTCTGCCCACCAGGGGGCCATGCTCTGCCCCTCCGGGGCATCACTATGTCGCCACCAGAGCCACTCTAGCACCTGGGGCAGAGGCCAAGGAGCCATCCCCAGCGCCTGGCCATCTTTGCTCCAATGGAGCCTCGGCTGTGGGAGGGGAAGAGAGAGACAGAGAGGAAGGAGAGGGGGAGGGGTGGAGAAGCAGATGGGCGCTTCTCCTGTGTGCCCTGGAGGGGAAACAAACCCAGGACTTCTGCACGCCAGGCCGATGCTCTACCACTGAGCCAACCAGCCAGGGCCTCTCTTACATTCTTTCTCTCTTTCTCTCCTCTATTCGTTTCTTTCTAACACCGATAATAAAAAAATCAAAGCCAACTAAAACTGGAAGTACAGTATCAGAACCTAAGTATGTGTTCCAAGAGATAGCATTGTAGCTGAAAGGGTGATATTCAGAATGCCTTTGGGAAAAGTAGCCAGCTAAAATTAAGATGAGGCAATGTTATAAATCTTTATCACCAAAACCAAATTTAGTAACTAATGGAAGTAATTGGACCCAGAGTTTTGTAAAGAGGTAATTTTAGAATCAGTTCACTCTAATTTAGCGACCTTAAGCATCTTTACATTGAAGTGTTTTAAACTAAAATTATTTATGGATAGATTCTTGTGGTATGTATCTTTTATTATTATTTTTATTTTATTTATTCATTTTTAAAGAGAGAAGGAGAAAAAGAGAGAGAGAGAGAGAGAGAGAGAAGAGAAGAAGAAAGCATCAACTCCCATATGTGCTTTGACCTGGCACACCCAGAGTTTTGAACCAGCAACATCAGTGTTCCACATCAACGCTTTATCCAGTGTGCCATCTTGCGGTATGTGTCTTAAAAAAAATGTTTGTTCAGTTGATGAAGTGAATATATTTATATGTTTTGTCTTGATTATTTTTAATTTAGGCTGCCTTTGAGCAGGTAAGTGAAAACACGAGATCAATTCATAGTGGTTTATCAATGTGACAAAAAGAAATGACATACCCTTTAGTCTAATGATGATACTAGGATCAGATCATATATCTGGAACATTTATTATGTGACACACTATGTATTAAGTGCTTATTTAACTCAATCTCATAGCAAGATAATGTGGTAGGCTTTATTATTATCCTTATTTTACAATCTAAAGAGAATAATTCCTGTGTTTTTAAAATTCCTAACAATAAACATAAGAAAATTAAACTTTAGTTCTCTCATTTGTTCATTGTAGCGATAAATATTCAACCTCACATTTCTGTTTTGAGAAATTATATAAGATCGTTTGTGTGAATTGGTACACACAGTAAAGAAAGTATAAATATTTTAAACCAACTCATTCATTACATGATGGAAGCATCAACTTTGGAAACAATTTAAAATATAGGCCAAAAAGAAAGTAGAAGAATTTAGAAAATTCTTTCTCAAGAAAATTTAATTAGAAAGTAATAAATACAGATAACTCTTAAACAGCATAGAGTTGACCTGTGTTAGTCCATTTATATGTGCATTTTTTTCAATAAATACTATAAATATACATAGATTTTTAACTGTATAGGTGTCAATACCCCTAACCCCTGCATTGTTCAAAGGTTAGATGTAAATTTAATATTTGCCTCAGGAACTTATCAAAATATATTTATCTAAACAATAGACTGTTCCACCAGTACCCTTCTCAGGAAAACAAACATATTAACTGACTACTCAGACCTATTCTGTTAACAATATTTTGTTTAACAGATCAATTATTAATCATCTATTTGCTTATCAAAATGTCTTAATAAGACTATTACTTCAATGTATCTACCAATCCTATTATATCACAAAATTGACCCAAGCCCAATCGGATACCTGTATTGGAGACCCACATTTAACTGGATCTTGATCAAAAGACCTATAAATATATATATTTTTTACCTGTCTCCTCCTGAGAAATTAAGACTCTTCCAAAGTTTTTTTCTGTCTTCATGTAGTAAATAAACTTGATTTTACATTATTGATTATTTATTTCTGTGTTCTTTCAAAATAGTTGGCAAGAAACCAAAGAAAGTTTAAAAATACAGAGAAACCAGTCATTCAAAAGAATTACTGTGTATCAATTAGTCAACAAATATTTATTGAACACTCGTTTCTGTGTATAGCATTGTTCTAACCAGAAAAATTAGTACATAGGACATTTGTTCAACAATGAATAAAAGACCATAAAATGCAAGGATTTTAGGTTTTAATCACTGAAGATTGATAGTAAATATAAATATGTAATTAATATTATGTTTATGTTAAGAAGTTATAAAAATTTGGAGAAGGAAAAAGACACTGGGTATAGGCTTAGGTTTGTAGGGGTGGGGTTGCAATTATAAATGGATTAATCAAAGTAAGCTTCAACCAGGACATGACATTTGAACATTAACTTGAGAAAGTTAAAGTGATGCTGATTCCAGAGTAGACCATTCCAGGCACAGAAATAAAGCAATAGAATGTCAGTCAGGATGGCTATCTGGAGGATGTAAGTTATAGCCAAGAGGCCAGTGAGAATGGAGTGGAGGTATAAAATTGAGTAAGAGTTCCTGAGATAGGGACTGAAAATGGCCAGTGAGAATTTCAATGAAAAGACTTTCTGGGTCATTAAAGAAAATGAGAGGGTAAAATAGAGCAATGAACAGAGAAAGATCATTTTTGACCTACATTTTAAAAGAATTACACTGGTTATTGAGTGGAAATAGATTGTAAGGGAGCAATGGTGATAACAGGGAGAGCAATTAAGATGCAATTGTGTCAAGGTGAGAGATAATGAACTGTGATAGTAAAAATGGAGGTATTATGAATTTATTTGTAACCATATGTATTTTTAAAGGAAAATCAACAGAATTTTGTAATTGCTTTGCTATGCTATATGAGAGAAAAAAAGAAATCAAATTAATTCCAAAGCTTTGTAGATGCTAAACCCTCCGTTTATGTGCTTAACCATATGTATGCAAAATAAATAAAGGCACTTTTTCACTGAATCAGAGTCTAATGGGTTTTGAGAATCCGATAAACAGTTACTTTCTCACTATTAAACAATAAATTCTCTTTTAATATTTTACACTGGTATTTTTTTTTCTTAGCAAGAATGAGAGACAGTGAAACAGGGAGACAGAAAGAGAAGCAGATAGGGACAGACAGACAGGAAGGGAGAGAGATGAAAAGCATCAACTCATAGTTGTGACACATTAGTTGTTCATTGATTGCTTTCTCATATGTGCCTTGACCGGGGGGTTGGGGGGAGCTACAGCTGAGCCATTGACCAGTCAGAGGCCTTGGGTTTCAAGCCAGCAACCTTTGGGTTCAAGCCAGTGACCATGGGGTCATGCCTACGATTCTACACTCAAGCCGGCAACCCCATGCTCAAGCTGGATGAGCCCACACTCAAACCAAAGACCTTGGGGTTTCGAACCTGAGTTCTCTGTGTCCTAGGCCAATGCTTTATCCATTAGGCCACTGACTGGTGAGGCACACTGGTATTTTGAACTGAGTAATATGAGACTTTCCTGTACAAACTTGAATATACATATTTCAATTTAATATATGTATATTAAAATCTTATATAATAACAAAAGTAATGACCAGAAACAGGATTACAAAATACTTTAGTCAAGTATTAAAAGTCCTTTGCTTGTTCCTGTAGCACTCGCCGGGTAAAACAGACACTGGAGACGCTTGGAGAGTTTAAGACAAATTTTTATGGCCAAAAGAATTAGAGAACAAAACAAAGAAAAATAAACTTGCGCAGGGGTGGACTCTAGTGGTAGTAACAAGAGCCACACCGAGCGCCTACAGTCTAGGGGTTTTTATAGCGTAGCAAGCAAGCAGTTTATACAGAAGCAAATTTGGCATTTAGTAATTGGCTTCCCCAAATTAAATTCTAGTCACGTGCCTTAGTAACCAGTCATACAGTTGAAAGCCCCAGCTGGAAATATTCCTATCTATCCCCTAGGATGTGGTTACATTTACTGTCTTAGGAGTTCTTGTGGCTTCCTTATTTCAAGGACTCCTTAGCTCCTAACCATTCTGGGAGTCTAATGACTTCTCTATCTCAAGGACTCTTCAGCTCCTAGCCATTCTGGGAGTTTGGGCTTACCTGTTTACTGGACTAGTTCCTTTGAAGTTATTTCTAAAGCTTATTAATATATTTTATAGCTTTTTATTCGAATGTCACAGTTCCCTGACATAAAACCCCTAACATTGTCAAGTCTATTTAAAATTCCTAAAATACTAATCTGCGTTAAACAGGTGTCATTTGAAAAATAAAAAATAAATTCATGACTTCCATTGTTTATTTTTAGTAACACCTTTATTGTGGTAAAAAACACATAAAATAAAATTTATGATCTTATCCATTTTTAAATGTTTAGTACAGTGTGCAGCTATATCTACATTGTTAAGCAACAGATCTTAAGAATGCTTTTTACTTTCTTGCAAATCTAAAACCTAATATTTATTGAACAACAACTCTCCTTTTCCCTCAATGACCAGGCCCTGGTACTCACTATTCTACTTTTTGTTTTTCTAAGAGTTTAATGACTTTAGATAACTCATATAGTGAAATCATGTAGTATTTCTCTTTTTGTGACTGCCTTAGTCACTTACATAGTGTCCTTAAGGTTCATTCACATAGTAAAGTATAACTCCTTTAAGGCTGAATAATATCCCAGTCTATGTATATGCAACACTTCCTTAGTCTATTTGTATGCTGATCGATGTTTGGGTTACTTCCTTCTCTTGGCAATTCTAAATAATACTGCACTACATGTAAGTGTAGATCCTGTTTGCAATTTTATTTTTGGATATATATCCTGAAGTGGGATTGTTGCTGAGGCTATTCGTGCTCTTTTTTGGTTCCATATAAATGTTTGGAATATTTGTTCTATATCTTTAAAATATATCATTGGTATTTTAATAGGAACTGCATTGAATTTATAGATTGCTTTGGGTAATATAGACATTTTAATGATATTTATTCTTTCAATCCATGAACATGGTATATGCTTCCATTTGTTTGTATCTTCTTTGATTTTCTTTAACAATGTTTTATAATTTTCCAAGTACAAGTCTTTAACATCTTTGGTTTAATTTACTCCTAGGTACTTTTTTTTTATTGCAATAGTGAAGGGGATTTTTCTTTTTAATTTCTCTTTCAGACAGTTCATTGTTGGTGTATAAAAATGCCACTGATATCTGAATATTGATTTTATATCCTGCCACCTTGCTAAATTCATTGATCAGGTCCAGTATTTTTTTTACTTAGACTTTAGGGTTTTCTATGTACAGTATCATATCATCAGCAAATAATGATAGTTTTACTTCTTTTTTTCAATTTGGACATCTTTTATTTCTTCTTCTTGTCTGATTGCTGTGGCTAGGACTTCCAGAACTATGTTGAATAAGAGTGGTAAAAGGGGGCACCTCTGCCTTGTTCCTGATCTTAAGGGGATTTCTTTTAATTGTTGCTCATTGAGTATGATGTTGGCATTGGGTTTGTCATAGATGGGCTTTATTATGTTGAGGTAGGATCCCTGTATCTCTACTTTGCTGAGAGTTTTGAACATAAATGGGTGCTGGAATTTAAGTGCTTTTTCTGCATCTATTGATATTATCATGTGATTTTTATCCTTTCTTTTGTTTATGTGTTGAATCACATTGATAGATTTGTGGATATTGTACCAGCCTTGTCTCCCAAGAATAAATCCCACCTGATCATGATGTATATATTTTTCTCATGTATTGCTGGATTTGGTTTGCAAATATTTTGTTGAGAATTTTAGCATCTAAGTTCATCAGGGATATTGGTTTATAGTTTTCTTTCTTTGCAGTGTCTTTGCCTGGTTTTGGAATCAGAATTATGTTCACCTCATAAAAGGTGCTTGGAAGTCTTCATTTCTCTTGAATTTTTTGAAATAGCTTGAGAAAGATAGGAGTCAGTTCTTCTTTGAATATTTGGTAGAATTTGCTGGTGAAGCCATCTGGCCCAGGACTTTTGTTTGTTGGGAGATTTTTGATAACTGTTTCAATCTCATGTGATGAAATCAGTCTATTTTCTGATTCTTCTATATTGATTTTTGAAAGATTATATGTTTTGAGGAATTTGTTTATATTGCATAAGTTATCTAATTTTATGGCACACAGTTCTTCATAGTATTTTCTTACAATCCTTTGTATTTCTGCTGTGTCAGTTGTTACTTCTCCTCTCTCATTTCTAATTTTATTTATTTGAGTCCTCTCTCTTTTTTTCTTGGTGAGTCTGTTTAATGGTTCATCGATTCTGTTTACCTTTTAAAAAAAACAACTCTTGGTTTTCTTGATCCTTTGTATTGTTTTTTTAAACTCTATGTCATTTATTTCCACTCTAATCGTTATTATTTCTTTTCTTCTACTTCTTCTGGGTTTTACCTGCTGTTCTTTTTCTAGTTCTTTTATATGCAGGGTTAAATTTTTATTTGAGCTTTTTCTAGCTTCTTAAAGTATGCCTGTAGTGCTATGAACTTCCCTCTCAAGACTGCTTTTGCTGTGTCTCATAAATTTTGAGTTGTTGTATGTTCACTTTCATTTGTTTCATAAAATTTTTGATTTTGTCCTTGATTTCATTGTTAACCCATTCATTATTTAATAACATGGTATTTAGTTTCTAAGTGTTTGAGTGTTTTTCCATTTTCTATTGTAGTTGATTCTAGTTTCATGCCATTGTGATTTGAGAAGATGCTTGATATGATTTTAGTCTTAAATTTATTGAGAGTCATTTTGTGTTTTAGCATGTGGTCTATTCTAGAGAATGTACCATGAGCACTTGAAAAGAATGTATATTCTGCTCCTTTAGGGTAAAAGGTTCTAAAGATATCTATTAAATCCAGTTGATTTAGTGTGTCCTTTAAGTTTGCTGTTTCTTTGTTAATATTCTTTCTTGAGGATCTATCCAGTGATGTTAGTGGGGTATTAAAATTCTCTACTATTCTAGTATTGCTGTTGATCTTGCCCTTTATGCCCATCAAAATCTGCTCTATTTATTCAGGTGTTCCTATATTAGGTGCATAGATATTTATAGTGGTTATATTATTCTGTTGTATTGTTCCCTTTATTATTACTTAGTGATCTTTTTATCCCTTTCTATAGCCTTTGTTTTAAAGTCTATTTTGTCTGATATAGGTAGTGCTACCCAGGTTTTTTTTTCAAATTTCAATTTGCATGAAATGTATTTTTTCATTCCTTTACTTTCAGTTTAGTGTATCTTTTGTTTTGAGGTGTGTCTCTTGTAGACAGCATATGTATGGGTCATGTTTTCTTATCCATGCAGCTACCCTATGTGTTTTGATTGGAGCATTTAATGCATTTACATTTAAAGTTATTATTGATATGTAATTGTTTATTGTCATTTTATTCTTTTAATCTACACTGCTCTTTTACTAGATTTCCCCAGTCCTTTTGTTCTGTTTATAGCAGGACCCTTCATATTTCTTGTAGCATTGGTTTGGTTGTAATAAATTTTTTGAGGTTTTTTTTTTTTTTTTTTTGTCTGGGAGCTTTTTATTTCTCCTTCAATTTTAAATGATAGCCTTGCTGAATAGATAAGGCTTCGTTGTAGGCTCTTGGTTTTCAGTACTTTGAATATTTCTTGCCATTCTTTTCTGGTCTCAAGTGTTTCTGTTGAGAAGTCAGATGTCATCTTCATGAGGGTTCCTCTGTAGATAATAGACTACTCTTCTCTTACAGCTTTTAGTATTCTTTCTTTATCTCTTAATTTTTGTATTTTAATTATGATGTGTCTTGAAGTTGGCCTATTTGGGTTCATCCTTAATGGAACTCTGTGCTTCTTGAACTTGTGTGACTTTTTCCTGCATCAGTTTAGGGAAGTTTTCAACTATAAATTGATTTCAGGAAATTTATGATGTGGATGTTATTTCTCTTCATGTTGTCACAGATTTCTCTTAGAGTTTCCTTAGACTTTTTGAGTCTCTTTTCTTTTTGCTGCTCTGCTTCTGTGCCTTCATTTATCTTGTCCTCTAACTTGCTGATTCGATCCTCAGCTTCATCCATCTGCTTTTAATTCCTTCCAGTGTGGTCTTCATTTCTGATATTGTATTTGTCATTTCTGACTGATTCTTTTTTATTGTTTCAATGTCTCTTCTTACACTTGCTATCTTTTATTTATGTGCTCATTATGGCCATCTATTGTGCTCTAAGATCTTTGAGCATCCTAACAATCATTATTTAAAACACTCTGCATCTGGTAATTTGGTTATTTCTGGCTCATTCAAGTCCTTTTCTGGGGATTTCTCTTGATTCATTTGTGTTTATTTCTCTGCCTTCCCATTTTGTCTGTGTATAAGAAGGGTATGGCCACAAGAGTATGATGGGTGTGGCCTCTGTGTTCCCTAGGTGTGATCTGTCTGCAGGCCCACCACCCCCTCTGCTGCTGCCTTGGTTGATCGGGTATGATTGTTGCCAGAGCCGGCCTGCTGTGGCAGTCGCTGCAGTTTCTGCCTCACTTCCGCGGGTGGAACTCTGTTCACGTGCCTGGGCTAAGGACTTGGCTGGCCTCAATCTTTGCCTCACCTCTATGAGAGTGTCTGTGCTCGCATGCTGTGATCACAAACCTCAGCCCCACAGGAGGGGATAGGCACTTGCACTCAGCTGCAGGTCTCAGCTGGTTCTCTGGCTTTCACTTTGCTCCTGCTGATAGGACCACAGGTGAAACCACTCTCGCTCACCCTGCTCACAGCCACGATTGGACTGCTTTTGTGTGCCCCTTGTGCCGCCGTGGTTGCCCTCAGCCTTTGCCCCTGCCAGTCATGACTGTGCTTGTGCTGGGCCTAAGTCGTGGCCAGCCCTGGCTTCTGCTCCTGCTGATGGAACCATGCTTCCGTGTCCCACTGCTACTTACCCTCTGGTGAGCTCTCAGCAGTGTGGGGGGGTGATGCAGCTAAGACCTTAGCACTCAATACTGTATCCCTGATGGCTCTCTGCTTCTAAGCAACTCTGCTCTGAGTGCAGCAAGAGAGCTTCCGTTTGACTGGTGACCTGCTTCCCTTTGCTGGTATTGCTGGTTACAGGAAAAAATTCACTTTAGATTTGGGGAGTGACTCAGACCAGGAGTAAGGGTGGCTGTCCCTCAAAATATTTCTCCCTGTGCCTCCTAGATTACACTCTCTTTCTGCTACTTCAGTCCTCTCCTCTCTCCCTGTCCCCCAGAGCCCCAAGTGAGTGGTTGTGAGAGAAGTTTTCTGAATGTTTCCTTTAAAAAGAATCCTAAGTCTGAAAAATCTGTCTCTTTCTTGCAAACAGGATCCTGGCTTGTTTTGTAGCTACATACTGTTTTTACACCTCTTCTAGGCTCTGGGGCTGCAGGCTAGGGCTTTGTTCCTGGGGTCCAGGACCCTCCCCTCTCTGCTAAACTCACTTCCCGTCATGCGAGTCCCTCCAGGCTGCCATTCACTCCTGGAAGCTTGCAGCACTCTCAGTTTTTCTGCTTTTCCTACCAGTCTCAGTGTGCCTTCTTCAGTGTTCTTTGGTTAAAGAGTCCTCTTAGTTTAGTCCACAGTTGGTTTTTCCAGATAATTCTTCTTAAAATTAAGTTGTAATCCACTTTGGTTCTGGGAGGTGCAACTTGGTACGTTTGCCTATTCCATCGTCATCTTGCTGCCCCCCCCCCCCGCTCTTAACTGAAGCTGTGGTCAGAGATATCAGGTGGCTTTTAAAACGTAACATCAACAAAAAAGGAGTAGAGCATGCCTCCTAATTCCAGGACTCTTTCATTACTTTATAATATCTTTTTTTAAAAAAATGAGAAGCCTCTGTAACTGTGTTCATGTCAAAGATAAGAGTTGGAAACAGTCTGATCTTGGCATGAACCCAGGCAACCGCCACCAGTGCAGTTGTGAGCCAGCGTGTCCACATCATGGTCCAGTCCCGGTCTCTGGAGGGTGGGGGCAGTGAGGCTGCAGCAAGCTCTAAGGTGGGAGCTGTTCTGATCGCCAGCCTTGAAGGACAAAAGTTTCAAAATTTGATGTAATTTTATTTGTCTATTTTGTTTTGCTACCTGTACTTGTGGTGTTATAGCCAAAAAAATCATTGCTAAATCCAGTGCCCTGGAGCTTTCTCATTATCTTCTAAGAATGTTATTGTTTTAGGTCTTATGTTTAAATATATAATTAATGTTGTTACTTTTTGTATATGTGTAAAGCAATTGTCAGATTTTATTTTTAAAAATGTGAATATCTAGCTTTCTCAGCACCATTTTTAGAAAAGACTATCATTTTCCTATTGTGTAGCATAGGTATACTTACTGAAGTCAATTAGACCATGTATGTGAAAGTCTATTTCTGGGCTTTCTATTCTCCTCTATTGGGCTATATAATGTGTCTTTATACAATTACTATACTGCTTTAATTACTCTAGAGAAGCAGATGGGCACTTTTCCTGTGTGCCCTGGCCAGGAATTTTACATGGGACTTCCACACACCAGGCTGAAGCTCTACTACTGAGCCAACGGGCCAAGCCTCTAAGATATTTTTTGCCACTGGAATTTTGATAGTGATTTCACTGAACTTTAGATTAGTTTTTGTAATATAACATTTTAACAATATTGTCTTCCAATTCATGAACATAGAATGTCTTTTTAGTTATTTGTGTATCCTTTAATTTTTTTATCATTATTTTATATTTTTTGGTGTACAAGTCTTTCTCTTCTTGCTTAAGTTAATCCCTATGTATTCTATTTTTTTTGATGCTACTGTGATGAGATTGTTTACTTAATTTCCATCAGTTTGCACATGATTAGTGGATAGAAGCATAACGAATTTTTGTGTTTTGATTTTTTATTTTGCTGATTTGCTTAATTAATTTATTGATATTTCTAATACTTTTTCTGTGAAAATGTCATGGTTTTTTATACATAAGATTATGTCATCTGAAAACAGAGATAATTTTACTTCTTTCTAATCTGGATAAATTTTATTCATTTTATTTTTTGTTTGTTTTGCCTAATTGTTTTCACTAGAACTTTTAGTATTATGTTGAATAAAAATGATGAGAGTGGGCATTCTTGCTTTGCTCTCAATTGTAATGAAAAATCATTCACTTCTTTTTTTTAAGGTAATCACTATACTGTGGTCTATGTGTATGAGTTTTTGTTATTTATCAGTTGTAATGTCTTCTCTTCTATTTTTTATTCTTGTTCTTTGAGACCTCTTTGTTATTTTAGCTGAGGATTTGTCAATATTTTTTATCTTTAAAATAACAAACTCAGCCCTGGTCAGTTGGCTCAGTAGTAGAGTATCAGCCTGGCGTGCAGGAGTCCTGGGTTCAATTCCTGGCCAGGGCACACAGGAGAAGTGCCTATCTGCTTCTCCACCCCTCCCCCTCTCCTTCCTCTCTGTCTCTCTCTTCCTCTCCCTCAGCCAAGGCTCCATTGGAGCAAAGTTGGCGGGAGCGCTGAGGATGGCTCTATGGCCTCTGCCTCACGCACTGGAATGGCTCTGGTTGCAACAGAGCAATGCCCCAGCTGGGCAGAGCATTACCCCCTGGTGGGCATCCGGGTGGATCTTGGTCGGGTGCATGTGGGAGTCTGTCTGACTGCCATCCCATTTCCAACTTCCAAAAAAATAAAATAAAATAAAATAAAATAAAAAAATAACAAACTCAGTTTTATTTCTGTTTATTTATATTTAGATTGTTTTTCTAGTCTCTATTTTATTGACTATTGTTCTAATCTTTATTCTTTCATTATGTTAACTTAATATAGTTAGTTTTTCTTTTACTAGTTCCTACCAGTATAAAGTTAAATTGTTGATTTGAGGTCTTTCTTATTTTTTAATATAGGTGTTTACCACTATAAACTTTTTCTTAGTACTGTTTTTCGTAAGTTTGGTACACTATGTTGTCATTTTAATTTATCTTAGGTAGTTTCTAAATTTCTTTGTGATTTATTATTTGGCACATTGAATATTCAAGAGTGTATTGTTTAATTTTCACATATTTATGAAATTTCACATTTTTCTTTTACTATTAATTTTCACTTTTATTTTATCACAATTGGAAAAAATACTTGGTATACGGTCCATTATACTTGTTAAGGCATTTTGTGGCCTAACATGTGATCTGACCTGGAGAATATTCCATGTATGCTAAGAACTGTTTTGCCATTTCTAAGTGGAGTTTTCTCCATGTCTGTTAAGCAAAGTTCTCCCATGGCATTGGTAAAGTCTCCTGTCTTCTTAATGATCTCTCTGGTTGATCTATTCATTGTTAAAAATGGGAATTGAAATTTTTTACTATATTCTGTGAATGTCTGTTTTTTCATCAATCTGTCAATGTTTGCTTTATATATTAGCATAGTGTTCTGTTTGATGCCTATCTATTTATAGTTATTGTATCTTGCTGGTGAATTAATCTTTTTATCACTATGATCTCTTTCTTTGCTGCCTGAATAGTTTTTGACTTAAAGTCTATTTTGTCTAATACACATATGGCCACCCTTGCTCACTTTCGCGAAGCATTTTTATGGTCTATATTTTTCTGTTTTCACTGTCAGTCTGTGTGTGTTTTTATATCTAAAGTTAGTCTCTTTTAGAGAGCATATAGTTGAATCTCTCTTTATTTTATTTTTTACTTATTTTAATTTAATTCATTAGGGTGATATTGCTCAATAAATTATATAGGTTTCAGGTATACATTTTTATACTACTTCATCTGTATACTGCATTGTTTGTTCAATACCCTAAGTCAAGTCTCTCTTTACCACATTTATATTGCTTTTACTCTCTTTGACCTCCCTACCCTTCTTCTCTCTTATAATCAGCATACTGTTGTCTGTATGTTGAATTTTTTCTTTGTTTAATTTTTTCACATTTTGCACCCAGCCTCCCAACACCATCCTTTCTGAAAATTGTCAGTCTGTTTCCAAATCTGTTTATTTATATTTTGCTATTTTATTTTGTCCATTATATTCCACATACAAGTGAAGACTAGTACCATATGATTTCACTTACAATGGAATCATTTTAAAAATTTATTCAGAAATTCTATATATTTTAATTGGATAGTTTAATCCATTAATTAAATTAATTACTGAAAAGGAGGGACTTACTATAGCCATTCTGTTAATTAGTTTCTGTATGTCTTGTAGTAAGTCTTTTTCTCTCTTGCTGTCCTTTTTTCTGTTTTGTTATTATTTATTTATTTTATTATATTTTTGTAATGACATGCTTTGATTTCTTGTTCATTTTCTTTTGTATATGTTATATCAGGTATTTTCTTTGTGGTTACAATAGGAATTACATGAAACAAAAAGTTTTAATTTAATGTCTATTTACATATAAAATTAGAGGTTGACACATTATTCTGAGAATGTATAATATAAATATTTATATTACATATATTTCAAGATTTTAAATAAATACGTAAATTATTTTATTTTGAAGACTTTGCTTGCTATGAAGAAAGCTACAATGTTTAATATTAAATTCCTAGATTTTTATGTCACACAGATCATATTTAATTGTTAATTTAATGTTTTACTAGCTGTGACATCAGACATTGATTTAAACTCTCTGAGTTTGTTCTTTTTCTGAAAAGTCAGTGAGAATAATGTACTTTCCAAAAGAATATTGTAAAGGTTAGTAGAATAACATATTTAAAGGGTATAGAACAATGTAAATATATGATAGTAATTCTGTATTTTTCAATTTAATATAGAGATATGTGTCCTTGATCTCTTTTCTATAAATTAAGGTGATTTTTTTTCTAATGTACATACTTATTAACATAATAAATTGATATTTTAAAAGTTCCCTATTAAATAATAATTTTTCAGAAAATAGCTATTTAGGATCATAAAATTAGAAATATATTTATTCTTACATAATAAATAAAAACCATTAAAATCTAAATTTATATTTATTTACCATATATACCATAAAACTTTTCAAATATTTGTTACTCATAGTGATTTCTATATCTATTAGTTTAGTGTAATGATTAAATAAACATCAGGATGTTATATAACATTACAATCATTTAAGAGTTTACAGAGATAAAGATTTAATTACTGTGTCTGTTACAATATGTTTGTATGTATGCATATACATATATGTATTTGTGCACATATATAAGTATGCATGTTTATATATATGTACTCGCATACCTATCATGCATATATGTGTGTTTATTTTTAAATTATATTTTGTACTAAATGGAAAAATTTAAAATATTTTGTGTTGCTTAAGCACCAGAATTTGGATCCACAATAAAATTTCCACTGAGATCTATTAGTGCCAAAAATTTTTCACACTTAAAAGTAAAAAGAAGTAAAATTTGAGGTAATGGTTTTTATACCAAAGTTGCTATAGTTTGCTGCTGTTTTTTTTCCTTCTGTTTACTTGATATCAAAAGGAGATATCTTTGTTCTCTATTAAAGGCAACATGTATTTTCTGAGCTCAATTATATCAGTGTCTCTCCTTTCAACTTACAGTGTGGAGATATTTAGTTTGTTTTTTGAAGAAAGCCTTTGTAAATTAACATTAAAAACTTCTAAGAAAGATATAATATCTCTAGTCTTGAGTTTGGAATCCATACTCGACATCTGTGAAAGAAGAGAAAAAAGTTATTAGTATATGCATGATTTTGCTCATTATTTTTGGCTTTAATTGATAATAAATTTTGGAAAACACAGCTATGAGATGAGTTGGGGTGGTGAACATACATACAATACAGTATAGAGATGATTTGTTGTAGAACTGTGTACCTGACCCTGTATAATTTTGTTAACCACTGTCACCTCAATAAACTCAATGAAAAAGAAAAAAATTACAAAATTATATAACATATAATATATATGCATATATATAAACACATGTTCATATATTATTTATATATGTATACAAATACTTCAAATAATTATTTGCCTGTTAGTGAAAATTATATATGTTCAGTTTAATAATATAGATATGAAAATATAGCCAGATTCCAACATTCACTGTATTTTGTAAATTCACATATGAATATATGAATGTATCTATAGATTGATATAACCATAGTAATAATGTCTATATAAAAATTCTGAATGAAGATAAAACATGATTTTCTTTACTCATTCTGGGAAGCTGTTTATACTAAAAAAATTAGTCATCTTGCTCATCTACTGGACCACTTAAAGATAGTTTTATTATTTTTTTCATTTCTTATAATATTTATTTTTTATAATTTATGAATTATTAATATATTGAAAGCATAATGAAAGTTTTATAGATACAAAGAAAAAATGTTTCTGAGCTAAACAAACAGAAACATATTATTCAGAATAGTGAGCTATAAAATATGTGTTTTTTTTCATTTTAAGCACTTTTAATAGCAGGCAACAATTATGGCAAAAATTTTCCTAATTCTACAATATTATTATTATTATTATAATTATTAGTGTCTAAGAGAGTTATATGTTATTTCTATTGACCATATTACTAAAGCTGTGGCTAAATCTTATCAGGTATTTTTCACATTATTTTCTCTGGTTTATTGACTAGAAATAGAGACAAACTAGTATATTAAACAATTTTGTTAGTTTCTATTATTGTCTTGATATATGTATTTCACCATTTTATAAATGATTAGATTAAAATGTTTCAGTAATGTAGCAATAGTGAAATGGAAAAATATTAACTGTATTTACTAAATTACATTGGTTAAAAATAACATCACACTGATTATTGTGCTATTTAATCATATTTCTGTATGTATATATAGGTATATCCATAAATATGTCTATAACCATATTTAGATCTATGCATACATCTTATCCTGAAGAAAGCAAGGGATAAAATCAGTAAGCAGGAATGCTCTGAATAAAGTAAAAGTAGTCACAAGAAAGAAAAGGCATAAAGAAATTACCATATAGGGCAATTTTTTTTTAAATAATGGGAAATTACAAGAGAATGGATAATTCATTTATTTCTCCCAGCTAATGTTTTTATACATAAAACTACATTTTAAAAGATGCCAACGAATTGTCAGCTGACCTCCATATTTCTCCTTTATTCCAAAGGTTTTTTGTAAGCTAAAAATACTATAAAATTTAAGTGTTAATTTTGTGAGAGTAATATCATTATTCATGGATGATTACCTATGATAATGTAATATCTTATCTTTTTTTAAAATATAAAGTATTTTTTAAGGATGAGAGTGTAATCTATAACACAAAAGATAGAATACTTCTGGCAGAACGATTTGTGTAGACCAGACAGATTTCTTGTTTGAAAATTTATGTCCTGAGATTACATTTACCATCCTTAACATTGTTGCATCTAGAAGAAACCTGTGACTAAGTCTTAGTGATTGGATTGTGAATGAAAGCTGCATATACCACTTCTAAGTCTGGTCCATATAAGCATTTGCCACTATTCTTCTCATTTTCTAGCTTATTGCAAATATTTGAATTTCGTTATAAACAATTTCCTTATTTAAAATCTTTTTTTTTAAGTTTTTAGTTTCTAGGTAGATTTTTAATTTTTAAAAATAGGAAAGATGTTATGCCATATACTTTGCTTCTAGGACCAGAATAACATACACATTGACTTCTCAAGAAAGAAAAAAGGGAGAAAGAAAACTTACTGTGAAAATAAAACAAATAAAAGTGTTTATGAACTGATGATGTTGGTAATGTTGATGCTGCTTCAAAAAGATACTTCAGATGATTCTAAATTCATTGCTTAGATATATGTGTTATAGAGAATACTGGCATGTGAATAAGTGTACATAAAATATATCATATTTATATATCCATAAACAGATTTATACATGGTTATATACGGTTAAATATGATAACCGTATATAAGGATCTCAATTCCAAAGTTATTTCAACTAAGTTAAGAAGAGTTCTTTAACGTGTCTTCAGGACAGCCAAGTGGTCCAAGGCGCTGCATTCAGAAGAGTTCTTTTCTTTTCATTTGACGTTTCCCAAAAACTTGTTCTCTTCACCACCAAGCTAATAGTTATTCAGTTCAGCCCCCCAAAATGATGTCACTACTCAGTGATAACTTGTGCACATCACCCTACATTTCATTCTCCACAAACAGAGCAATACTAATGCTACTTTGCATACCATGTCTTTTTGTATTTATGTTATTTTTGTTTCCCTATGGTTATAACACTAAAATAAAAATGTATTTATGAAAAAAATAAATTGCTTTGATTTGAAAATAAAGAATTAAGACCAAAATTTGGCAAAATATGGCTGAGCCAGGATTCAAACTCGGGCTTACTTCATCAATGTCTATTATCTTCCCTTTGTACAATATATTGTTTCATATAAAGAAAAAAATACTTGCATCAAATTGTAAAACAAAAAATACTTTATTACTTTCTGAAATAATCAAAATAGGGAGGTCAGATGGCTACATTTCTACTTAGTTTGATAACCTTAATATTGACATATTTTATATAAATAAAGAATAATTTTTTAGGCTTTAAAATTGCTTTTAAAAGTATTAATTTAATGAAAATTAAAGTTATTAAAATACAAAGGCTAATTTAAGTAAATATTTTATCATTGTGTCTGAGCTACTTAGCACTCAATTAATGTAAACTATTATAAGATTTTTATTTTTTTCTTATTATTTTTATTATATTATAGTGACCATAATTTCTTATATTTAAATTTAATATTCAGTGGTTTAAAAAAAAATTCCAGACACAAAGAATGGTTTCTTTTCCTTATTATACACTACGAAGTAAACATTAAGAAGCTTCCCAGGGTTTTTCTTACAGAATATAGCTCATACTACATTTGACCCACTTGCATTTTAAATAATTTTTCCAACCACTTAGTAATAAATAAGTTTAAAAATTAAATATTAAACCTATTGTTTTAGACATTTATTTTCATGATAAATATTATTAAATCTGAGTTTAAAATTATTTGCTACAATTCAGATTTCAAAACTATTTTTTAAAAGAAAGACATTGAAGTAAATAGTAATTAGTCATAATAAGTTTATTCAGGAGGCAAGACAATAAACAATTTTTTAATTTAAATTATGACTTTAAAGGTAGTGAGTGATTTATTTGCGATTTCATATAGTTTCGCTGAAAAATAAAAATGAGTACTACTCTATCATTTTGGCAGACACTTTAATGCCAGCCATTTAACTATCTTTCTGAAATGGAATACTGCCTGACCTTTACTCTTTTCACCAAAAAGAAATTGTAAAAGCCCAAATAAAATGTAATTTTCTGGCTTTACAACAGGTGAAGAGTGAGAAGGAAAGACTAAGGGTTGAATCTAAAAATATAGTGAAAAAATAGCACATAGGAGGTGAGGGTGTTTTTAGATACACCTAATGGAAGAAGACTATGTTTGATTGATAACACTTGTGGTACAAGCTTAAAATTTCACATTTTTTATAGCAAGTAATAAAGTTTAGAGAGTACACTAAACTTAAACACTGAAAATGTTCATTTTGTCAAAGGTATCAATATAATAAGTGCAACTAATCAATTGCTCCAGGTTATTAATTAAATGATTAGGTATTGGCAAAAATTTTTCACTATGGAGGTCACATGTCAAGTTATAATAAATTTAGATACCTGTTTTTCAGAAACAAGGATAAAGTGCTGCTGCTTTAAAATGCCACTAAGAATCCTTCATGCACAGTGGTGGGATTCAGCTGCTTGCACCAGTTTGACAGAACTGATACCTAACATTTTGTAGAGTTCAGCGAACTGGTTGTTAAAATGGCACTTGTAATCAACATTCTCTGAAAGGCGGGCACATGGGCAGCTGCCCAATGTAGAAATCACAAATTACATTCTTTACCCTTTTTAAATGTTCATCTTAGCAACAGTGTTATCTTTTCTTTTTCTTTTTTTTTTTTTTTGTATTTTTCTGAAGTTGGAAAAGGGGAGGCAGTCAGACAGACTCCTGCATGCGCCCGACCGGGATCCACCCAGCATGCCCACCAGGGGGTGATGATCTGCCCATCTGGGGTGTCGCTCCGTTGCAACCAGAGCCATTCCAGCACCTGAGGCAGAGGCCACAGAGCCATCCTCAGCGCCCGGGTCAACTTTGGTCCAATGGAGCCTTGGCTGCGGGAGGGGAAGAGAGAGACAGAGAGGAAGGAGAGGGGGAGGGGTGGAGAAGCAGATGGGTGCTTCTCCTGTGTGCCCTGGCCAGGAACCGAACTCGGGACTCCTGCACACCAGGCCACGCTCTACCACTGAGCCAACTGGTTGGCCAGGGCAGCAACAGTGTTTTCTAAGCACCCTTATTAATTTTCATTCTGTTAATAGGTGAAAAAAATTGCAAGTGAGGATGCCAATCAAGAAGCAATATGAAAATATCTTAAATAACAATTTTATTGTTTTATTTAATATTTTTATTAATATTTTAAAACTTTCTTATAATTTACTTTTGTGTACCTTTTCTATTGTTCTTATTTAAGTATTAAAAGTGTGAAATAATAAACTACCTTTGGTATATCGACTTTTTATACTTAAAACAGTGATTAGGGCAGAGAATTGGTTGTTTAATTATTTGAATCCCACCATTGTATATACTCACCAATGACATTTAAAGTGGTGATTGGGTAAACCATTATATATTATAGATAGTTTGAGTTATTATTAAAACAATATCATACTTATTTTTTCTTCATTGTGATTTACTTTACTCACCATACCCCCACTGTTTCAATTTAAGCCAGGGCATTTTGGGGCAATATTTTTTGTCCTTAAAAAAAAAATAAGCTGCCACTTAAGTCATTACATTTTTATTAGGTAAAAGCTATTGTGTCCTGGCTGGATAGTTTAGTTAGTTAGAGCACAGGGGTTCAATTCCCAGTCATGGCACATACAGGAATGCATCAATATTCCTTTCTCTCTTCCTCCCTTCTTCTCTCACTAAAATTAATAGATTTAAAAATAGTAATAAAATAATAAGCTATCTAACTACAAATAAGTTAATTTTTCTCTAAAAGTACATCAGTCACTCTTGTGAAACAAGAATACAAGTATGATTAGTATGTTTATTTCAAAATACCCAAATAATAAAATCTGTTTTGAATTGGGCAAAAATTCTCTTGTATGTATACTAGGCTTTTTTGAAATCTCAACTAGAGATAAAATAGTGTAATTGGACTCAATAATTCTTTATGTATTTTCCAACTTGTATATATGGGTTTGGTATTTTAAACATGTTTAACTGTACTTTTCTATGTCATTACAAGATGATGTGCAATTCTTTTAGAAAACTGAAGAGTTGGAGAGAAGAGATTTAGAAAAGAATAACAAGGAGGCTTTAATTCATGCACCACATTTCTTTCAAATACCTTGAAGCAAAATTCCTTAATTTATTTCAGTTTACTGTATAATATTCATAATTAAAAAGAAATAGACAGTAGCAACCTCTCACAGTTGAGACATCTGAAATAGACAAGTTCAGTCAGCATTTGATTGGTTCTTTAAAAATAAATTAGACTTCCTATAATGGTAGAGTTGCTTTTATCAGGCTGCTATTTCCTCTAGTAGCAATAGTAAACTGAAAAAAATTTGAAAAACAGTTTTTGAAGTTATTTAAAATGAGGTCAAAAGCAGGCAAAAACTTTAGTAAATATAATTCTTTCAAGAAGGAAACATATTGAACTGCTCAGCCTACAACATGGAAAAGAGAAGAGAGTTCAAGCAGAGAACCAGGGTTTATTGGTCTGAGAATCAAATGATAGATGCTGAGTCACCAGTGTCACCTGTAATTAGATCAGAAGTAGAAAGCCAGAAAAAAGGTAGACCAAACTCTGTATAACACCTCTCAACTCTTTAGTTATCCTGAACTGGAGATCCAGTGCCCGGGAGAGGAAACCTAAGCCAGGAGAGTGTAAGAGCCAAGCAGGTATTGAAGTAACAGTAAGCAAGAGACACTGGCAACTTTGAGTCTCAACAAGTTAAAAGGGCTTGTTAATACACAACAGTCTTTTCATAGAAACATTGAAAATATCACGATTTAGAAGTAAAAAATAAATCCATAAAAGTGTACAGTCAATCCTGTACATTTCTCCTGGATCTTGTATTTGAAAATTTGCCTACTACTAATATTTATTTGTTACCCTCATGAGCTTTTGTGTTTTTTCAGGGAGTGACATGTGCAAAGGAATGAAAGCTCTGAGTTGCCCTATGGGCATGCTCCCAGCTTACATCCAGCAGTGTCACTAGGCCTTCAGCTCTCATGCAGAGATAATCAGAAGGTGGAGATGAAATGTAAGTGAGGTTTAGTGTGGTGCAAGAAGCTCTGGGTCTGGGAACAGACAGGTACGATTTGAATCCTAACTCTGGCACCTTATAGTGGGGTGGCCTCAGGCAAATCACTTAACACATCTACTTTTCTCTTTTATAAATAGGGGGAAAAAATCTACCAGGATGAGTTAATTTTAAGATTTGAGATTATAATCTATGTGTAACTTTACATATAAATACATATCACTTAGCAATGGTTCAGAATTTGCTAATTCAGTGTTAGCAGTGATTTTATAGTACATAGCTACTGTGAATGATTAGAAATCACTGTATTTTGAAAGTCTCAGTCTATTACTGTCACTCTATTTCTGAAATGTATATTTTTAATGCCTTATATGTAAACATTCAAAAGCCTGTCAACTTTAAGTTCTAAATTTATTGAAAATAAAATCTTTATATTATTTTTCTTATTTTGCATAAAATAAAACACCACATGGCACAGTGGATATTTAGTGAATGTAATTTGTATGTTGTAACAGATGTAAAGAAGAGTGAGGATTACCAAGAAAGCACTAAAAGAAGTAAAAATGTAATAATTAAAGAAAAATAGGCTTCACTGGGGTTGATGTATCAGGTGTACAAACCAACCTTCAAATGTTGTTATAGTTGTTCCCAAAGCTGCCAAGTATTGAGTATGCACTTTTCCCCTTCCTGTGAGACAGGGTGATTTTCATCTAAAAGACTAATGTCTATAATCATACCACAAAAAATAAAATTACCCGTTCTATTTAGTTCTCCTTAGGGGACTTTTAATATTGCTTTAACAGGTAGCAAGTTTCATTGTCTTATCAAAATTATAGACAGCTGTAGTTTATCCTAACCAACTTCATAAAATGGTTTCCATGGATACAAAGATTATTTTTTGGAATTTTTTCAGTCACCCAAAACCACCACTAGAGAAGTAATGGAAGTTGGAGCCAGTAAAAAACTTAGAAAGACATTTCTGATTTGTTACATCTCTCTCTCTCTCACACCCTCTCTCTCTCTCTCCTTTGTTTTTTTTAAACATTCTCTCCATGGATAATACTTAATGAGGATTCTAGTTCTTTGTTCTTGTGCTTGCATCTGAGACTGATTTGAGACAAAGTCATGAAACTTTCCTTTAATATTGTCATACAGAAAGTCTTTATATAAAATATAAATTCAAAATGCTGTTTTTAGTGACTCTGAATGGTGATAGTTTACTCAGTGAAATCTATTGTTCCTTAAATACATACCATTTACTTATAAGTTCATATAACTGTTATAATTTTTAACTAATTATCCATCTGTTCACTTTTATTTAGCATTTCCTTAACCTAAGCCTGTGCTCACTCATTACTTGATTCATGTCTTCTTTTTATTCAGATATTTTCAAATTTTTTATAATATAGCTTTCTCTACATTAATGTATGTTGAGGTAGATAGCAACACAAACCATTGCCTAGACTTGTGGTGTTTTGGTGTGTGATTCCTTGTGTCGGTCAATGTAGTGATAGTCATTGAACTTTTCCTAATTATCAAATCTATATTTGTTGCTAATAACATAGTAGTGAGAAAAAAACCAACTTGTTATCTGAGTTGATAATTGTAATTTTATGAAACCTTCTATTAATCAAAGAGTTATATCAATATATAGTAAGGACATCTTCTATGAGAAGTTGAGTTAAGAGAAGAAATTGAAATTATTCCCCTAAGAAGTGAAGATTGATATAAAATTTGAAGAAAGAGTAAGAGTTAACTAGGTGAGAATGGATTTTAAACAATTTTCTCGAAGAAGAAACAATGTATATCAGGTTCTTGGGTTAAGGAGATAATTTGAGGGGGTTAATTAAGGCTGGAGAATTAGGCATGAATCAGAGAATTAGTCTTTATCTTATGAATTTACTATGCATCTCTATTTTTTTACTAGTTTCTTGATATCTGATTTATTAAAACTGCTTTGAAATATTTTTATATCTGCAAAAATAAGGCAGACATACTTAAAGTAGTTTTCTAAAATGTAAGTATTCATTTTAATTAAATTTTAAAATTTATCATGCTAAACATTTTGTTTACTCTTTACCATTTTCTTGAGTAATGGTTAGTGAAGGGTTAGAGGAATAGGGCATTGCTAGCTCTTTCCAAGCCGTCTCATGTGAAGGCATACTGAGAGCCCTGGTGGTTTACTTCCAGGGGAGATCACTTAGTTTGATCTGGGGAAAGGAGCAAATTATTGGATCTGAGTAGCTAATAGGTTTTTCAAAAAAAAAATAACAGAATTACTTTTTTGAAAGTAAAGTGGTACATAAAAATAAAATGTAAGCATCTAAAAAAAAAAATCAGATTAATAAGCATTGCTTAAAAAATAGCTTCAGTGTTAGTTCTAAAAGAAAGCTCAAAGAGGAAGTTATGATATTGTAAAACATTTAATAGAGACTTGGAAAATAACTGTTTCAAGGGGTGTGCAAAGATGAGTGTTATGATATTGTAAAACATTTAATAGAGACTTGGAAAATAACTGTTTCAAGGGGTGTGCAAAGATGAGTGGATGCCAGTGAGGAAAGTACTTTAAAAGAAGCTAGGAATTTGAAGTAATCAAAGTGAGTAAAGACATCAAGAAAAATTAAGTAGTACATGGATGCCTGACTAGCCAATGGCACAGTGGATAGAGCATCGGACTGGGATGCAGAGGACCTAGGTTCAAAACCCAGAGCTCGCAAGCTTGAGCACAGGCTCATCTGGTTTGAGCAAAGCTCACCAGCTTGAGCCCAAGGTTGCTGGCTCGAGCAAAGGGGTCATTGGTTTGGCTAGAGCCCCCTGGTCAAGGCACATATGAGAAAGCAATCAATGAACAACTAAGGAGCTGCAACGAAGAATTGATGCTTCTCATCTCTCTCCCTTCCTGTCTGTCTGTCTCTGTCTCTGTCACAAAAAAAAAGAAAGAAAAATTAAGCACATGGATAATGACTATAGGCTGTGAGCCAGTTGTTGCAGTTTGAAAATACGTGGATGGTTACTAAAGGTCATTTGATATCATTAAGTAAATGAAATATTTTGGAGATAAGGGTAGAGGTGTTACAGTTCTTCAGACTTTAATGGAGAAGTAAAACAGGATTTTTGAAAGGAATATAGAAGCATGCATGGAAGGAATGTAGGAGTGACCTCAGAGAAAGTCGCATTGACAAAAATAGGCATATGAAAAAATGTTGAACATCACTAAATCATCAGAAAAATGCAAATTAAAACCACAATGAGATATCATCTCACAACTATCAGAATGGCGCTCATTAACAAATCAACAGACAATAAGTGATGGTGAGGGTGTAGAGAAAAGGGAACCCTTCTACACTGTTGGAGGGAATGTAGCATTAAGCAGCCACTGTGGAAAACAGTATGGTGTTTCCTCAAATAATTAAAAATAGAACTGCCTTTGACCCAGCTATCCCACTTTTAGGAATATATCCTGAGAATACCAAATCACTGATTCAGAAGAAGATATGCATCCCATATTTATTGCAGCATGGTTTACAATAGCCAAGATCTGAAAACAGCCTAAGTGTCCATGAGTGGATGAGTGGATTAAAAAGCAGTGGTACATATATACAATGAAATATGTGGCTGTGAAAAAGAAAGAAATCTTATTTTTTTGCAATGGCATGGATGGACCTGGAGATTATTATGCTAAGTGAAATAAACCAGGCAGAGAAAGACAAATATCATATGACCTCACTTATATGTGGAATCTAATGAACAAAGTGAACTGAGGAACAGAATAGAGGCAGGGTCACAGGAAGCAGAGGAACAGCTGTCAGAGGGAAGGGGGATGAGGGAAGGGGATCAGAGAAGGTGAAGGGATTAGTGAAATTATAGATATAAAACTCATAGATACAGATAATAGGACAGCAAATTTCACAGGGAAGGGGGGGAGGGAGTTTGGGGGAGGCTGGCAAAGGTGGTGTAATGGGGGACATGGGGTGGGGGTGAGGAAGTGATATTGAGTAAGACACTTGAATCCATGTTAACACAGTAAATTAAAATAATAAAAAATAATATTAAAAAAAAAACCAGATTTCAGTTAGAACCAGAAGACAAGAGAAGCTTGTTGAGAAAACTTTAGTGATATAGGAAACGTGCTTAATTATGGGATAATGGTCCCAGAGGACCATATTGATAGCTTCGGGTTTAGCAGAAAAAGAGAAGGTTGGATCAAGATTAAAGAGGCACGTATTTGCAAGCAGGTGACAGAGAGGGAGGTAAAATATGAGTTTGTGGTGGAGGGGTTAGGGGGACACCTGTCGGCATTCACTGATGAAAACTGGTTTGAGAGAGTTGGAAGATTCAGTCTCAACGGTCTTTCCTGACTATGTGTATGAAGTAAGTGTTGCAGTCAGAACTTGGTCTGAATGGGCTGGACAATGTCATAGACTGACATTGCAAAGTAAACAGACAAAGGGCCCAGAAAATGCAGATGCTGCTTGCTGTGTGGTCTGCATGATGGTTGAGAAGTTTCTCACTAGTGGGATGTATTTAAGTAATGATGTATACTTACTAGTAGTGACTTTATATTTGAACATATAAATTATAAATGGATAGGTGCCTGTGTGTGTGATCCCAGTGTAAGGATGTCTGTAGATTATTTTCATGAATTGGCCTGGAGCTCTTTTGTTCATTAGAGCAATGTACTTAGGATGCCAAGTCTGAAAGTTTATTTCTGGTGGGGATTTTTCACATCTGCAGAGTATACAACAGATAATAGAGCCTTAATAAATGTTTGTTTATTAAATAAATAAGTGAATAAAGAATCCAGGGGTAAAGGGGAAATCTATCTTTAAAGGTATCACCACTGTCTTTATGCAGAACCAACATGTTCAGAAATACATTCTTGAGCCAGTAAAAATTATGAGGAGCAAAATTATGACTAGTCTCAGACAAACAACTAAACAACACAGTCTTATATTCAATTAATAAATTAATTATGCAGCTATTTTGCTAGTCATTTTCTCATTTTCTTACTATTAGGTATCTTGTGACTATAGTTAATACATTTATATATTTTTCCCCTAGGATATAGATTTTATGTAAGCTGCATACAATAAAATAAAAGTATTTTGCTTATAAATTTGCATTATATTTTTATGTAAATGCTAAAATATTTTTTCCTATGTGGATTTTATGCATAGAACCTAAATATTTTTCTAGATTGAAAAATACATATATAAAATTTAACATACGTTCTAATAGAAATGCAAAATTCAGGAAATAATGCAGAAGGATAGTGTTGGGTAAACTATTGTGTTTCCAGTGTATTTAGGTTTACTTGCTTGTATTGGGGCAGTGCCATGTGTGTGTATCATCTGTGGAAGGCTGCTGTGCTTGCCCTCAGTGCAGCAGATTGCAAATTAAAGGTTGCCTTCCTGCTTGGGAGGGGCCACTGTTTGCTGGAGAAGGGGTCCCCCCCACAATTTGTTTTGTTGGAGTTCAGAGAGAGAGAGAGGAAGTGCTGGGGGGCTTGTGAGCCCTGCTGACGTTGGTGGGTGCTGGGAGAAAGGAAAGCAGTCTGCCCTGACTGTTTCCTCATTCACCATTAAGAGATTCAAATAAATGAAATGAGCCACCAATTTCTGACTCCACAGTTCTTTACCATCTGCCCGAATCCAATGGGAACCTGTATTATGATGGTGTAAAGCCAGAATCCAGGGCTGCAGTCACAGCAGCCCGGCCCTTGCAGGTTTGCATTGGATTTGGACAGTCGGTAAAGAAACAATGGAGCCAAAAACTGATGGGCTGTCATCTTTAATCCTAGCTTGCACCCAGTGGGCAAGTAAAACACACACTGGGCTCTAAAACCCACTCACATTCAGTGCTCACAAAGCTACTGACTTATCCAAGTTTCCTAGAATCAAAGGTTTTTGCTCACCAGACTTATTCACCTCTGTTCCCCATCTCCTTCCTTCTCCCTGCACAAACTCTACACAAACTGGCTTCTCATTCAACACTCCGCCATCTTGGCTGCTTCTCCTGGCCACATGGCCTCTTTCTGCTCTCCTCTCTGCTCTCTCCTCTAGTGATAATCTCCCAGGAACCAAAAAGAGCAAGCTCCTGTTCTGCCCCCACTTTATAGTGTAGATTCAAAACCTTTAATCCAATATACAAAATAGAGAAGTCTCTAATACAAAGTTACTTCTCGGAGGCATGATTGGATTGTACCACCCCACATCAAAACGGGTGGGAAAGGCTTAATCCCAAAACCAAGTCCCAGGCTACAACAATCCTGCCTGCCCACAGCCTGCCCCCAACACACATTAATATCACCTGGGCAGCAGCCTCCACGTGGGCAGCCCCATCTTTAACAAAGTGCATAATATATTTTATCTGCCCAACAGATGGCCACTGCCTTACAGATAGAAAAGTATTTTTTATTTTCTCAAAGAGAAAATAGTTTTAACTTTTAAGTTATTTCCTTTCTTTCTTCATTAGTCATGTTATTTTTTACTCAGGAAAAAGAAATATATGTAGTTTTATATCCCACTCTACATTAGAAAATAAACTGATTTTTATTCACACCATTTAAATGTTTATATATTGATATATATTCCATATATTTGTTTAAACAAAAAAAAAAGTAGTTATTGAGTGCTTAGACATTAGTTGTAAGGCCAGTGGCCACCGCTGTCACGGTCATGTAAGTTCTCATTAAATTTGGACAGAAAGGCCCTGGCCGGTTGGTTCAGTGGTAGAGCGTCAGCCTGGCGTGCAGAAGTCCCGGATTCGATTCCCAGCCAGGGCACACAGGAGAAGCACCCATCTGCTTCTCCACCCCTCCCCCTCTCCTTCCTCTCTGTCTCTCTCTTCCCCCTCCCGCAGCTGAGGCTCCATTGAAGCAAAGATGGCCCGGGTGCTGGGGATGGCTCTATGGCCTCTGCCTAGAGTTCAGGCGCTAGAGTGGCTCTGGTTGCAACAGAGCGACGCCCCAGATGGGCAGAGCATCGTCCCCTGGTGGGCGTGCTGGGTGGATCCCTGTCGGGCACATGCGGGAGTCTGTCTGACTGTCTCTCCCCGTTTCCAGCTTCAGAAAAAAAAAAATTTGGACAGAAAGTAAAGAAATAGTAGAGTCAAAAAATGATAGGCCATTTCTTTATTCAAGCCTTGTACTGGCCGATAAGCAAACAGGCATGAAAAACACTTCCCTTTCATTCAGGTCTCCCAAAGCCCTGACACATTCTCCGGTTCCACAACCAGGAGAATCTTACCCGGTTCCTCCTAGAATCAAAGGCCCCACCAGTCTCAGTGGAGCTTACAAAGCCCCTCAGCTCTTGTTCCCCATCTGCACACTTTCTCTCTTTCTCTGCAAAACTAGTTTTTTTTCTCCCTTCTTCTCCTTCTTCTCTGTGAAACAGGCTAAGGCAATCAAAATCCCTTCCCCAGCAAACATTTAAAAGCACACATTAGCAAAACAATAGCCCTTCCAAACAGGAATGCAATCTGCAGATTGCAATAAACTGCCCATCTCTGAAGACAAGCACACACGTGGCCACCTAGTGCCATTTTTAACAATAAAAGTGAGCAAACTCAAAAAATACAATTTTTACAAGCTCTTTGGGCAAATAAGTTGTGAAATTTGTGTTATTTAAATTTGCTCACTTTTATTGTTAAAAATGGTGCTGCAAGGTGAAATTGCTAATTACCTTCCTGCTTGGGAAGGGCCATGGTTATGCTAATGTGTGCTAGAGGAGGGGGTCTTTGTGGGCCCAGGTAGTTTTTTAGAAAGAGGTAAAAGGAGAAGAAGAAGAAGCTGAGATGGAAGGGAAAGAGAGAGAAGCTAGCTTTACAGAGTAAGAAGCCATGTTGGCAGTAGGGAAACCAGAGGTGACTTAGACTGATAGGGGACTTTGATTCTAGGAAAAACTGGAAAAGATTCTCCTGGTTGTGGAACTGGAGAATGTGAGTGGGATTTGGTGCCCTGTGAGTTTTTATTTGCTGGCCTGTTGCAAGGCTAGAATAAAGGAATGACTCACCATATTTTGGCTCCACTGTTTCTTTACTATCTGCCTGAATCTATTGGGAATCTGCATGTGAATGGCTGTGATGGCAGTGGCCCCTGGCCTTACAAAGCTCATTTGCCCAGTGTTGGTCAAATAAGTTTGTAAATATGATAGATAGGTTTGCTCACTTATAGTTTGCATTGAGTGTGGAGGACAGGCTGTAAGCAGGCAGGGTCGTTATACCCTAAGGCTTAGATTTAAGACTAAGCCTTTCCCACCCTAAGTGACTTTGTATCAGAGACTTCCTTGTTTGTATATTGGATTAAAGGTTTTGATTTCTACACTATAAAATGGGGCAGATTGGGAGCTTTCTCTCTCTAGGTTCCTGAGATTAGCATTGGAGAGGACAGCAGAGAAAGGCCACGTGGAGGAGAGGAGAGGCAGCCAAGATGGCGGAGAGCTGAAGGAGAAGCCAGTTAGTGCAGAGTTTGTGCACAGAGAAGGAGACGGGGAACAGAGGTGAATAAGGCTGGTGAGGTAGAAACTTTTGAATCTAGGAAATTGGATAAGTCAGTGGCTTTGGGAGCCCTGAATGGAAAGGGAAGTATTTTCCCATTGTGTGTATTTCTTGCCCGCCGGGTACAAGCTAGGATAACAGCTGATGGCCCACCAGTTCTTGGCTTCGTTTTTTCATTACTGTCCAAATCAAATTGGAACCTGCACGGGCCAGGCGGCTGTGATGGTGGCCGTGGCTACTGGCCATACACCTACTAATCTAAGTGCAGAAATCAGAGTGGTGAATAAAACAGATCAGATTTTTAACATTTTTTATTAATTGGTCCTCTTCCTCTTGTTTTGGACAATATTTATATGGCTCTTGAACTTAGTGACAATATACATACATACATACTTACATACATACATACATACATATTCATACATATATATTTAAATTACAGCCTTTCACATAACCTTAATGTAAATATTAATTTACTTTTAACCTCATTTTATATGAAGATAAAGTTTCACTTTTAAGGAAACCTATATGTTAATTCTAAAATTAAACAAAAAAACCTCAATCACAGACAAAGACAAGCAATGATTTGATCTGTAGTATCACTAACTTGATTTTAAATAATACATTTTTAAAATAAATAATGAGAAACAGTAGTGCCCTGTGGCTTTCTGTCTAAAATATTTTTACGCTTATGTATCAGCCAGACTGTCATTGTCCTACATCTGTTATGTTACAGTAACATTATTCATTGTAATTCCTTGTTTGTTCAACCAAAAGTCTCCTTGGGCTTGGTTTTACCCCATATTTTAACAGATGAACTGTGTTATTTATGCACAGAAGTTATTTTTATGCTTTACTTGTGAAACTTAACTGCTTGCATGTATAAAAAGCATACAAACTGTTGCATTCTGCTCCAGTGCCATAAAAAACCTGAGCCATCTGTGGCTCATCATTTTCTTGGTCAATTACAAATGAATGAAGTCCTGAAATACTGAATAGATGATCCATCAAATACAACCATGGGCATGAAGTTTCCTAAGACATTTTCCAATCAAGATAGTAACTGCTATTGTTTGACCATGCTCGCTATTTTATTTCCTTAGGTATGTAATGGCATATGGGAAAGGCATTAATCTCAGGCTCACTATGGTCATTTAATTTCCAAGTTAGAAAAAGCTGAGAGTTAACATTAAAAAAAAGATAGCCAGGTTACACAGCAAAGATTTTATGATTTTTCATAGAGGTTCCTTTCAATAGCTCTGTGCTTTTCTTTAACAGAAACTTGATATTGGGAAATTAAATTCAATTGAACAAATTTGTTTTTAAATATAATTAGTCTTTACATTTTAAACATCTAGTTTTAATTGTATTTTGCCATAGTTTTATATTTACCATACTGTAATAAATTATCATATTTTATTATTATATTATTCCCATAACATAAAATATATTGTGCAGTTCTGAAGTTATAAAAGACGTTTTGGTGTGAGAATATGTGTTGAAAACTTTTTGGAAATAATTTTTTTGTAAATCAGATATGCAAGAGAAGAAAATTGGTTTAAAAAGGTAAAAGGGACTTGTATATGTTCCCAAGACTTACTTTATCAAAGATAATTTCTGAATAGCGTGAACCAATTCTGACTCCCTTCATACTGTTTACCAAACACCTTAGCTTTTTAATTTAACACTTGTTGCTTTGAATTTAAACTTCTCTGATCTTTATTTTAAAAAACAACTTATTTTTAGTATTATTCTGCTTTTTTCATCTATTCATTTTTTATATTACTATCATTCATATAATGAAAAGATGCTCCCCCGTTTTTTACTAAATAAGCGACTATATCTCATCTACATTTACATTTTATTATTTAAATTCTATATTTTATTAGATTTCTATGTGAATTCTGTGTTTCATTTTTCCATTGTCTTTAGAAGTTATCTTTCTCCTTTATAAAATATACTTACAAAATCCACTTATTTATTTGTTAATTTTTAAAATTATTAAAAGTTTGCTATTATCTCTTCTTGATATTTTTGCTAAGGTCAAATGTAATATCAGCTCTTATCTGTTTAAAACTTTGTTATGTATTATAAAGAAATTTATTTTTTCTCTTTTTTACATATTATCTCATTATTTTTGCTCTCCATATTTTTTATTTTTATTATGCTCTCTATATTCTAATTATTCATAAATTAGTAATATATATACTTTTAATTCTATTTTGTAATAATCCCCACAAAAAATAATATAAATTTATGTGCTTCAGATTATTTAAATATGTTAAAATTTATGCCTGTACTTTACAAATAATCATAAATTAACCCTATAAGGAAAATCTCAAATTTAGCATCAGAGCCCATCATGCAGAGAATAATAATTTTTACTTATGGATTAAAATACCAAACCTAATTAACTACAGTCAGAGTTCTTAAGCAAGCCATGTTAAATTCATTGTTCTAATTTATAAAATAATATGATTAAGAATAATTACCTAAAGGAAGTCATTTTATCTAAACCTCATTTGCTTAGTAATTTACTAAATTATTTTTTTATAAATTTTATTATAGATAGATGAAGAAAATACACTTGATTTTTATGAGGGTTTTGTTGTTGTTGTTGTTGTTGTTGTTGTATTTTTCCAAAGTAAGAAGGTGGGAGGGAGGCAGACAGATATACTCCTGCATACGCCTGACTGAGATCCACCCGGCATGCCCACCAGGGAACGATGCTCTGCCCATCTGGGGCATTGCTCCACTGCCATCAGAGCCATCCTCAGCACTGGGGCCAACTTTGCTCCAGTGGAGCCCTGGCTTAGGGAGGGGTAGAGAGAGATAAAAAGAAAGGAGAGGGGGAAGGATGGAGAAGCAGATGGGCACTGCTCCTGTGTGCCCTAGCCGGGAATTGAACCTGGGACTTCTGATGCTCTACTGCTGAGCTAACCAGCCAGGGCTTACACTTGATTTCTTAATAATCATTTAATAATCATTTTGCTGGGACTGAAATTTGAGGTTGACAACATTATTTATTTATTTATTTTTGTTGGCACTTTAGATATATATTATTCTGAGTCTTTGGCCTGTATACTTTTTGAGTTTTTAGTTATTCTTATCTTATTTGTCTATGCCAAAGGTAAACAAATTTTATGCAAATATTTTAGGACTTGATGGCCTACTTCAGTGTCTGTTACATATTCTACTTCTTCCTTCCCCTCTGTTTTTTGTTTGTTTTATGACCATTTAAAATGTAAAAATAATTCTTTAGTCATGAATCATACATAAAAAGGCCATGGACTGAATTTTTTAACTTCTGCTTTTTGCATAATTTATATGTATATTCTTTGGCTGTTTTTAAGATGTTTTAATAATTTGTTTCTTCATATTTGATTTTTTGTCCTTTGGTATGGTGGTCATATATATATATATATATACATATATATATATATAATTTATGTGTGTGTGTGTGTGTGTGTATTTGTGTGACAGAGACAGAGAGAGGGACAGATAGGGACAAACAGACAGGAAGGGAGAGAGATGAGAAGCATCATGTCTTCACTGCGGCACTTTAGTTCTTCATTGATTGTTTTCTCATACGTGCTTTGACAGGGAACCTACAACAGACCAAGTGACCCCTTGCTCAAGCAAGAGACTTTGGGTTCAAGCTGGTGAGCCTTGCTCAAACCAGATGAGTCTGAGCTCAAGCCCAAACCTCTGGGTTTTGAACCTGGGTCCTCCACTTCCCAGTCCGACTCTCTATCCACTGCATCACCACCTAGTCACGCAAATGCTTGGATATTTATGGAGTTTTTTCTAAGAGCTATGAATTGTATATTATTGAATATTGTTTTTCTTACGCAGTTTAAATTTTGTGTGAGCCATTACATAACTTCTCAACCAGTTTGAACCTCTTGAGGTTTGCTTTTAAGCTGTGTTATAGCAAGTACAAAGCAGTCTTTAATTTGGAACTAATTTAGTCTAATTCTAAAGTATGACATTTCTAAGGAATCTATCCAATTGCCCCTATGAGTTTTTTGTTTGTTTGTTTTTCCCACTCTGCTTGGCAGTAACACAAACTATTACTAGCATTGTATAACTTTCCAGAAATATTTGACCTACTGCTTTGTTATGTTTATTTTATTTAGTGTCATCACTTTTACTTCATACATTTGCATATAGTATACATCTAAACACATGAGGGACCTCTCTGCAAATTTCCAAGACTCTATCTGTGTGCAGTACCTCCTCTTTGGTTTTCTTCATTGAACAATTTATCTCACTCACCCTCTCTAAATTCTTATATCTGACTCTTAAATGCAATAAGACTTCTTTTTGTTCTCTTCACTCTGTAGCCTAAATATATCTTTTGGGCAGTAAATTAGGGGAAAATTTGAGGCTTACTATATTTCTTTCTTTTCTCTGTGAAATAATTCTTTGTTGACTCATCTAATATTTAAAGGTAGTATTTTATTTATAAGTCTAAGCTTTTTAGTTATTTATAGCAGAATAACAATCTCTGTACAGTTATTTCTGGAAAGAATACTTCTGATTTTACAAGGTACAGTTTGTCCATGGCTGGTTGGGTCAGTGGTACAGTATCAGCCTGGCATGTGGATGTTCTGGGTTTGATTCCTGGTCAGGACACACAAAAGAAGTGACCATCTGCTCTCTACTTCTCCTTCTCTCCCTTCTCTCTCTCTCTTCTCCTCTTATAACCATTACTTGATTGGTTTGAGTGCACTGCCCCAGGTGCTAAGGATGGCTCAATAGAGCCTCCAGCTAAGACACTAAAAATAGCTCAGTCGTGATCAGGGCCCCAGATGGGCAAAGCCTCGGCCCCAGACAGGGCTTGCCAGGTGGATCTGGGTTGGGTTGCATGCAGAAATCTGCTTCTATCCCTCCTCCTGTCACATGGAAAAGAAGAAAATAAAAGGCACATTTTATATGATATAAACAAAATGATAAAAGGCAAACAGAGATTTCTCAGAAATGTCATATGATAAAAAAATAGATAAGCCTTCAAGATTATTTCCTGAATTTGTTAATCTTAAAAAAGAGTGTCATAAAAGTGGTAAGAATTGAAGAAAAATTGACTATTTGAAGATATGAATTGGATTTAGAGAAAAGAAGTCTGAGTATAGATCAAACTATGAGTTTGTGCATTAGTAGAATGAAGTTAAAAATAAGCAATTTTAATAGACATGATAAATTTACTGTATTTAAAATAAATCAAAAAGAATTATAGCATGGTTGGAGATAACAGTTGATAGAAAAATTAATAAATGACTATCATTAAATAGAAGAAGGGTTTTACATTAAACCAACAGATGTATATGTATATTTTGGGGAGAGAAAAATAGATATAAGTTAAGAATTTTTAATTTAATAAAATTTATTTTTTTAAATTGAAGTAAAAGAAAGTAAGAATATAATGTGACTCAATATTTTGAGAATATATGAGAACTTTTGAGATTCAGCTCAAAGTATATAGGGCTTGCAAGGCGTGTTGAATGATTAATTCAATATTACATCAGGGACATTAAATTATGTGATTTATGTGACTTTCTACACCCTTATTTGACCTTTCTCATTTAGAAAGAGAGAAAGCAAATTATTATATTCATTCTTATTGGAGGTTAGTTGATGAGTTTGCATGGAATTGATAGTACAACAAGTCAAGGGGTTTAAAATATATTGAAAAGCTGTGGAAGATGTATTAAGTGTTCTAGACAGAGAATACAGAAAACACAGAATGTTTTTGATTGGAGAAAATAATAATGAACTATTAATTAGATTTTCTACTTCATGTGTTAGTTATTCACGGATGGATTCCAGAACCACTATAAGTATCATGGGAATAAGTGTATATTATATAAACTTTAAACACATGTAAAAGAAGCAGAGGAAGTTAATGACTGGAAGAGAATTTTGAAGGATAAGAGAAAGGCCACTAAGAATCCCTCCTAGGTGCAGATGCTGATGGACAACTTAGAGCTTGCATGGAAATCAGAGAAGCCAAGCATAAGCAATCACTTAATTTGAACTTCATAGAGAGACCTTTTGGAAACAATTTCTATAAGGGCCATGCCATCTAATTTTTTAGAGACTCTTTCAGTTTTAGCACTGAAAATCCCATCACCAGGATCTTTGCCAATCCTAGGAAAATTGGCATGATTAGTCATCTTACTGTTACCTCTGTGTACTTATTGCTTTTTGGTTATGAGCTTGGAGCAGCTGTTGATCATCAGGACAAGCAGAGAAAATAGTAAAAGAGTAGATGTGAAATATCTGAAAGAAAAAGTACTCTGTCCATTGATATATCCATTAGCAATGATTATATTACAATAAGATAGGTCTGTAGCTTCACATCCGCTTTCCAAATTCCACTGAAGTTTCTCCTCATGTCAATTCTGACCCAGAAACACACAGGGAAGGAGATTCTGAGAAATGTAGTTCCAGCTGAACCACATTGACATCGTAAGATTTAGTGCACCTAAGAAGGACAGAGATAAATAGGAGCACTTGAGTATCAGGTATATAAAAAAAGTAATTTATAATATTATATTTTTCTGTTTTATAATTTCAGAAATATAAAGATTATTTATGATAGAAAGTGTCAGTACATGACAGGGAATTGAGAAATGAATATGTTGTTAAGCTCAAGTGTTTGGGTTCACAAGGTCATTCAAATGATTGCTAATTTGATCTTCAGAAAAAAAAGTATTGTGAATAATGAAGGAGGTCTAATTATACAGTGGATAGAAAACAATGATGAGGAATGGTTAAGAGTGTCCTCTAATCGACAGAGAGAGGATGGAAGCAGGGGATCAGAGCTCCCTCTTCTCCATCTCTAAAAGAATGAACAACCTTCTATTGAGAGGAGTATTATCAGCTTAGGTCTGGTTTTTGTCAAAAAAAAAAAGTTGAAGAAAAAATTTTTAGTGAGAGTTTGCAAGTATAGGCACAATTTTTAGTAACAGACAAATGTTCCTGCAAATATAATAAAAAAATTTTGGATGAAAGCCTGCTATTGAGATGTTGGGTCAGGGCAGAAGTGATTAAACCCTAAGTACAGTTAGGTATATGAGAGCAGAATTTATTATCCAAATTCATAAAAATAGTAGATGCTAAAATATTAAACCTCTGAAGCCTGAGCTTTAGACTTCTAATTTACAGATTTAAAATATAAATATCTTATGGGGTCAAAATAGACATTTTAGCCAGTCTCAAAAGTACCAAAAGAGTACAGTTTGAGATATACTCAATGATATCATTTTTTGCTTTAGGGTAGTAATAGACTCCTATTCTTATTAATACCCTTCTTTACATTAAACACTAGTATACAGTGTATTATATAATAACAAGTTTGTCTGACAGTATGTTTATTAAAATACAAATATTAAGAAGCTCTTGAATAATACTAACTTTGTTTCTCTGGAGAAGAAATTTCATAAAATGATAATATATAATATAGTAAAATTGGTATTGCTCAGTTTCAAAGATGATTTGAAGGTATAAAAATCAAGTTTAAGTCTATGAGGTTTTAAAATCTGAATGAATTATGCAAGGAGTCTTTATCTTTGGCCTTGGAGAAAAAACTAATGAAACTCCATTACCCACCTTTGCCTTACCTTATGAAAGGTAAAATGTTAAAGAAATAGTTATGTCAAAAGCTGATGGTAAGTATATTAATATAATCTCCCTTTGGTTGTCAAGTGTTATATTTTCTGAAAACTTGTGATAATAGGATCAGTGTTAGCTATTCATTCCAATAAAAGTAACAATATGACTTAAAATGTAAACAGTGTGCCTGCTGGATCAAGAACTAATTTTCATGACTTCAAGAGAAGAAAACCTTTAATCGACGTTATCAGAACAGATGTGATTGTCACACATACACCTTCAAAGTTGTCTAATAAAAACATAATGGAACAGTATCATTAGACTTGCTTTAAAATTCAAATAGATATTAATTATTAGGCTTTAAAAAGCCATGTGTATACTTCAATCATTTCAGAATTAGTAGTGACTGAGGACTTTATAAGGTTAAAGCCCTTTTTACTATTCTAATTCTTTTCCATTATTATATTGACAGATTTTTTTTTGTATGTTTCTGCAGTGAGGAACAGGAAGGCAGAGAGACAGACTCCCACATGCACCAGACCCAGATCCACCTGGCAAGCCCGGGGGTGATGCTCTGCCCATCTGGGCCATTGTGCCATTGCAACCAGAGACATTCTAGTGCTTGAGGTGGAGGTCATGGAATCATCTTCAGTACCCAGACCAACTTTGCTCCAATGGAGCCTTAGCTGAGGGAGGGGAAGAGAGAGACAGAGAGAAAGGAGAGGAGGAAGGGTGGAGAATTAGATGGGCACTTCTTTTGTGTGCCCTGGCTGGGAATCAAACCTGGGACTTCCACAGGCTGGGCCGGCACTCTGCCACTGAACCAACAGGCCTGGGATTTGACAGATTTTTATTTGTAAAATATTCTATTTACTCTAAAGAGAAAGCATTTTAGTTACTTAAAAATTAATATTAATTATTACTTTTGCTATCTCTCCAACATTTATCTCTTTACATTTATGTTAAATCTAACATAACATTAATAATCTTGTTAGTATTTTTTTACAATTAATATTTATGTTTATACTCATATCTACATTTTATGTAACTCTTTACTTACTTTTTTTTTTTTTTTTGCATTTTCATGTCTCTGTCTGGGATTATTATATTTTTCTTCCTAAAAGGCCCTCTTTAGACATTCCTTTAGTGCAGTTCTACTAGTGTTGAAAAACTTTTAAGTTTTGTTTGGATAGACAGGTCTTTGATCTTAATGTTTTTTAAAATGACATTCTTTTTGTGGGAGGGGTTATTAATTTTTATACAATTTACTTTATAGATGTCATCCATTTACTTCATATTTTTAACAGTTCTAAAATTTAGTATTTAATTTTATTGTGTTTCATTAAAGGTAACATGGTATTTTTTTCTTTGATATTGGGAAAGATACTTCTTCTTTCCCCTGGCTTTCTTTGAATTTAGTCTGATTGATATTTGCACAATTTCTTAAATATTTGACTTGAGTTCATTTGTAAAGTTTCAAAAATATTAAGCAAGTACCTTCTCAAATACTGTTTTATGCTCATATTCTCTTTCTCTCTCTCTTGCTCTTTCTTCTCCCCTCTCTGTGTCATGGGAGTTTAATAAATAGCACGTAAGGCTTTTCCACCCTTTGTTATATCCCCGTTTTCCACTTTTCTCTTATATCTTTATCTCTACTCTTTTTTCCCCTATTTATTATCATTTTCTTATATGTGCATCTATCCAAATATTTTTCTGACATGCCTTTTAGTTTCTTAGATTTTTTCAGCTACAACAAAATTGCTTAAGTTTATCTATTGAGCACTTTCTTTTGGTTATTTTATTTTCTGGTCCTACCATATGCATTTGGATTTTTTTCTCATATTTTAATTACCTGATGCTATATACCATCTTGCTATTTTTATATATTTTCTCTATTTTTATGAACATGTTGACTACTTTACAGATGTGTTCCCAAATTCCAAAGTCTAGATCAACTGGTTGTTTTGTGTTGGCTTTAAGTTAGTTCTCATATGCAATGGTAAGGTGTTGGCATTGAATGCCAAGCCTTATGTATAACATTCTGTAAAGTCCTTGAGTGACTTTTCTATTTGCATAGAAGATTCATCTTTACTTTTGCAAGAAGACAGAGTGACTAATCATCTGTATTCATTTCAGACCAAAGTGATTAAAAGTTGTATAATACTCTAAATGACTCTACTCACTGGATCACCTCTGGGTCTATCTAAAACATAGTCTTTTAATATAGTTCAAGTAACTCTGGGGTGTTCTGTGACTGATATGCGTTCACACTGATACATACAGGTTCTACAAGTATCTAATTGTTGTTTTCTGATTCTGAAAAAAAATTGCAACAAAATCATTTTTTTCTCTATGTCTTATTAGCAGACCACTCCCCAGGCACTATGTTGTGATCCTTAGCTTTTTTCTCTGTTCTCAAAATTGGAAATGACATGCAGGAAATAGCTGTTGTAGAATGTCAGACCAAATTTAAACATGACTCTTATTTTGCTGAAATTGTGCTCCCTCAGTGCTTGCTGCTTTAGAAGATATCAGATTCCTTCATATGTTTAATTAGTTTGTTTATTAAAATTTCATACTAACTTGCTGTTCTTTTTAGGACAGCCAATCTGCTGCAAAATAATTTATTTTTCTGAAGGCAGCATTATAATATTTGGTAACTTGTTCAAACCCTTTTAATTATAACTTAAGTATTCTCTTACAAACAAAACTTTATTGTCAACTTTGAAGACAAGATGTTTAGTTGTCTGTCTGCCATCAGAAGTATGTCTCAATTATTTTTAGTTGCAAGTGAACAAATAAAAATTTCAAAAAAAATAACATAATTATGCAAATTTCTCACTAAATGAGCTGCTTATTTTGAAACAAAAGAATTGTTTATCAATTATTCCTTAATAATTTACCTTTATTTCTATATGATATTTGTTCTTTCTCAAGAACAAATAAGAATATTCAGTACACCTTTGAACAATGCAGAGGTTGGTACCGAAGACACTTGTGCAGTCAAAAATTTGGATATAATTTTTCACTCCCTAAAACTTAACTTGTCCTGCAGTATCTTTGGAGAATTGGTTTCAAGACATCCTGAGATGTGATGCTGAAGTCTCCTACATAGTGCTCTATCTCTTTGGGCTCTCAGCTGAGGATTGAAAATGGTCCAGGTAGTTACTGGAAAAAATCAATGTATAAGGACCCTGCTATAGTTCCTATCCATGTTGTTCAAGGGTCAACAGTATATTTAAATAATTTGGTGACAATAAGTAGTCACTGTCTAAAGAACTGCAATTTTTAAAAAGTTCCAATATCAAGCCCTGGCCAGGCAGCTCAATGAGTTAGAGCATCCTCCTGATACCCCAGGGTGGCAGGCTTTATGCCTGGTTAGGGCACCTACAAGAATCAACCAATTAATGCATAAATAGGTGGAACAACTAATCAATGTTTTGCTCCCTCTCCATCTCTGAAATAAATTTAAAAACATTTAAAATTAAATAAATAAAAAGAGTCCTTAATTTTTTTTTTTTTTGGTAATAAATAATTTGGACTTGAAACTGGAGTATTCAAATTGGCTGTAGGGTATGTGGAAGCAACACATACCTTGTTCCAGCACCAAAACAGACTTACAGTTAAATTACATCAGTCCAACTGAATGACCAACTGAAGGACAGCTGAACAGGATAACTATATCCAAGGATTTACAAAAGAAGCTGCACAGAGACTGGTAAGAAGGACACACAACCAAGGCTGGTTCCTGCACACAGGTGCTGTGGCTGAGAAGCCGGAGCAACATTTTAGCTGCAAAAGTCCCCCCAAAGGAGCATGTGTCTCAACCCCATGCTGAGACCCCCCACGCCAGAACACCAGGGCCAGGAAGATGATCCTGCATAACATTTGGCAGCAAATATCAACAGGGACTCTTTCGGCTAAAGAGATGAGTGAGTTTTCTAGAATGCCAGGTGTCCTCCTAAGGGGTCTCTGGTAAAGGGAAGGTGATTCAGGGAAGATGGAAGCCATAAAGAGATCTGGGTGGGGGGGCTTCTGAGAGAGATCTAGAGCAGGGGACCCCAAACTACAGCCCGTGGGCCACATGTGGCCCCCTGAGGCCATTTATCCGCCCCTGCCGCACTTCCGGAAGGGGCACCTCTTTCATTGGTGGTCAGTGAGAGGAGCACATTGACTATCTCATTAGCCAAAAGCAGGCCCATAGTTCCCATTGAAATACTGGTTAGTTTGTTGATTTAAATTTACTTGTTCTTTATTTTAAATATTGTATTTGTTCCCATTTTTTTTTTTTACTTTAAAATAAGATATGCGCAGTATGCATAGGGATTTGTTCATAGTTTTTTTTTATAGTCTGGCCCTCCAACAGTCTGAGGGAGAGTGAACTAGCCCCTGTGTAAATTTGGGGACCCCTGATCTGGAGGATTAGCTACTGAAATCTTGGTCAACACCCAGACTGCCCTCAGGCGCCACCTTCCAGGGTCAAGCCCTCCTATTCTTAAAGTACCACTTGGGGAATGTACTAACCCGGTCCTCCAAATGCTAATGACACAACTCTACCACGCTTGAATCCAACAGAGGACTATTGGCTGCACCCAACAAGGATCTCAGGTGTGCTCTCTTTGGGGAGAAATTATAGGCAGACTTTCAGACAGCCATTGAAATCTGTGGCTTTGGAATAAGAGCCAAATCTTCCCACTCTCTGCAGGTTAGGCAGACGCCACCCCCAGTGGGAGACTCCTTCGTCAAGTCTTGGCAGTGGGGCTAGAGCTCAGGGGAGGCACGCAGCTCACTTCCCTCCTGTGGGCCTGTGCCACCTCCAGTGGAGGGCTGCCTCCATCTGCGTTTACAAATCCCATTGGCCCTGTCCGGCTGAGCTTAATTACACAGGAAACAGGGCACAACTCAGAGCTGAAACCTTTGACACGAACCCCTCAGTCCTCCCATCAAGGTCTCTGGCAGGGTGGCTGCAAATGTAGAGGGACACATGCAGCTTGCTGCCCTCCTGAGGGCTGGAGCCATCCTAGTGGAGGGTTGCCTTGGTCTGCTCTTCCAAGTCCCATTGGCCCTGCTCTGCTGGGCTTAGTTTCATGGGGGTAAGGCAATTTCTCTTAGAGCTGAGACATCAAGAGAGAATCCCCCTCAAAGGCTCCAGTCTGGAGCTAGAGCGGGCATGGCTACAGGGATAAGGAGAGGAATGTATATCACCTCCTCCTTGTGGTTTAGCTGGTGCCACCCCTAATGGAAAGCTTTCTTGCCTTATTTGCTTAAGTCCCAGGAGCCCTGTCCTGCCAAACTTGCTCATGCGGTGGGAAGAACTGACTGCATCCAACTTAAACCTGTGGTGCACTTCTTCTGGGGGAACTAAAGTTGGAGACTGTAGCAGAGACTGAGTGATATGACTGCAGTAGGGACCACATTCTTCCTATTGAATGCCTGAGTGCCTAAGCAGGGGAGCCACTAACCCTATTCTGTTGACTTGGTGCTCCATCCTATGGAGCTTGAGCCCTGTGGAATGGTCAGAGAGACACAGCCAACTCAGGCCCACTCTACAGCCCTCTTCATAAGACTCTGGGGGAAGTAAACAGAGTAGCCAACAGGTAGACACTGATCTCAGGGAGCTGTGGACTTTTATTGATCTGCCCCTAGATCAGCTTTAAGAAGCTGATCCTGGTACATAGGCTAACCCTTCCCCCACACACTCAGGGCCAGTAGACACAGCCACAGTTACTAGCGTGATAACTCTAGATGGGTAGCCCAAGGCTGGTTATACACAAAGTCTAACATTATCCTGCACTGGAGCCCTGGCCAAGGCATCCCCAAACCAATAAAACAAGTAGTGGGCTTCAAACCACACCAGAGCTGGATTCAACTAGTCACACAAATAGCACAGCCAGAGGGGAGTTCCAGCAGACACAAAACCCTGCCATGAAAAACTCTGCCTCAGGGGGCAGCTCCTGAACAGGGACGCATATACAGTGAATGAGGTCTTTCATTACCATCCACCAGCCTGAAGGATAACTCTACTCATGAACAGGCCAATATTATGCAAGAATCAGCTCTAACTGAAGAAGGCACATACAACACAAGAATAATTTCTGGAGCTCCTAACTCAGGCGATCTAAAGACTGTGCTCCTGAGACACACACATGCACTTATATCATAAAGCCCTACTAACAAGCTTGGGAGTCATAGCAGACTTACCTAACACAGAGAGACAAACTCAAAGAGGCAGACAAAATGGGGAAACAAAAATGCCCCAAATGGAAAAACAAGAAGAATCCCCAGAAAAAAAAATTAAATGAAATGGAAACAACAAAATACCAGGTTCATAGTTTAAAATAATGGTTATAAAAATGTTCAAGGACCTTAGGAGAAGAACAAATAATCTCAGTGAAAACTTAAACAAAGAGATAGTCAGCATGAAAAAAGACAAAGAAATTATAAAAAAGAACCAGACATAAATGGAGAAAACAATATCTGAAATGAAGAACACACTAGAAGGAGAGGATAAATTAATGATACTGAGTACAAGATAACAGAAAGCACCCTAGCAAAACATCAAAAAAAAAAAAAAAAAAGAGAGAATTTTAAAAAATGAGAGAGACAAACAGACCTCTGTGACAAGACCAAGCTTAACAACACTTGCATCATTGGGTGCTGGGAGGAGAAGAGAGTGAGGGAAAGTTGAAGGAGATAGGTGGAGCTGGGCAGAGGGAGGGACAGATGGCGATGGAAAGAGACTTCGCTTTTCCGGATGGTTGCACAACGCAGTGTGCAAATAATATCTTATTGAATTATACACCTGAAACCTGTACCCCTTTAAACTCAATCCAAATATAAATACTTTAGAATAATTCGTGTTATATCTTTACCTCATATAATATATAAAAATAAATGAGCTTGCTCAATATCTGAAACTAACTAAAATTAAATAAAAATATAGCATGTATAAATAATTTAAATTGTACTGTGTGGATATTTTCTTAAGAAAATAAAAACAGAAGCAATCACATACAAAAGTGATAGATGTAAATAAAAAAATCACCCATGTGCATATCTCTTTCAATTCTTGGTACCATAATTGCTTGACATCTAAATTTGCTGGGGCATTTTTTTGTATTCTTTGCTGCTGAGCCTTGCTCCCAAATGCACATAGTTACAATGTTAGCACCAAAACATTAATTTCTAAAATTTTGAATACTTTATTAATCACTAGAAACACCATTAATATAATTTCTCAAATTCACTGTGACATTAAGTTTATTGATTCAACCTTGTTTTTCCTATTTATACAACTCCAACTTTCTTGATATTTCAAGATTAATGTATCTGGTGTACCCTTTTTAAATACTTCTTTGTAAATAACCTCAATACTTTGTGCCACATTGCTCTATAATAACTGACAGAAATAGAACTAAGACTGTTTTCTCTGTATCTGTACTGAGCATTATTAATTAAAAGAAAAAAATGCATACTCTATACATGGCATTTATTTTAATATTAGTAAACTCGCACCTCAGATAAGCCTTCCATATAACCTAGTCTTGTAATCTTATAATAATTGGGAATTCTATGCTTAAAAATTATAATTATACTAAGTGAAATAAGTCAGAAAAAGCTAAGAAATATATAATATCACACATAGATGGGATATAAAACTGAGACTTATAGACATAGATAAAAGTAAACTGGTTATCAGGGGAAAGAGATGGAGAGAAGGGGAGTAAAGAGAAACAAACAAAAACATGGTGACAGATAATGATTTGACTTTGGGTGATGCTGACAAAACACAATTAACAGTTCAAATGCTATAGAGAAGTTCACCTGAAACCTGTGTAATCTTATTGATCAAAGTCACCCTGTTGAATTTATTTCTAAAAAAAAAAATTATATGTCTGCATTAGTCAAAGTTCTCCAGAGAAGCAGAACAATAGGATATATATAAGTGTTTATGTAAGGCTGGCTGGAAGTTCAA